>NC_047105.1:57330970-57632088 GCF_902500255.1 Thalassophryne amazonica | reverse complement strand
AAATAAAATCAAAATCAAAATCCACTGGACAGGCTGTGGAGCAGCACAGGTAACGCACGACAACAGTGCCAAAAAATAAAATAAAAATCCACTGGACAGGCTGTGGAGCAGCACAGGTAACGCACGACAACAGTGCCAAAAAATAAAATAAAAATCCACTGGACAGGCTGTGGAGCAGCACAGGTAACACACGACAACAGTGGTAAAAAATAAAATAAAAATCCACTGGACAGGCTGTGGAACAGCACAGGTAACGCACGACAACAGTGCTAAAAAATAAAATAAAAATCCACTGAACAGGCTGTGGAGCAGCACAGGTAACGCACGACAACAGTGCTAAAAATAAAATAAAAATCCACTGGACAGGCTGTGGAACAGCACAGGCAACGCACGACAACAGCGCTAAAATAAAATAAAAATCCACTGAACAGGCTGTGGAGGCTTAAATTTTCATTGTTACGCAGATGATACCCAGCTTTATCTATCCATGAAGCCAGAGGATACGCACCAATTAGCTAAACTGCAGGATTGTCTTACAGACATAAAGACATGGATGACCTCTAATTTCCTGCTTTTAAACTCAGATAAAACTGAAGTTATTGTACTTGGCCCCACAAATCTTAGAAGCATGGTGTCTAACCAGATCGTTACTCTGGATGGCATTTCCCTGATCTCTAGTAATACTGTGAGAAATCTTGGAGTTATTTTTGATCAGGATATGTCATTCAAAGCGCATATTAAACAAATATGTAGGACTGCCTTTTTGCATTTACGCAATATCTCTAAAATCAGAAAGGTCTTGTCTCAGAGTGATGCTGAAAAACTAATTCATGCATTTATTTCCTCTAGGCTGGACTATTGTAATTCATTATTATCAGGTTGTCCTAAAAGTTCCCTAAAAAGCCTTCAGTTGGTTCAGAATGCTGCAGCTAGAGTACTGACGGGGACTAGCAGGAGAGAGCATATCTCACCCGTGTTGGCCTCCCTTCATTGGCTTCCTGTTAATGCTAGAATAGAATTTAAAATTCTTCTTCTTACTTATAAGGTTTTGAATAATCAGGTCCCATCTTATCTTAGGGACCTCGTAGTACCATATTACCCCATTAGAGCGCTTCGCTCTCAGACTGCGGGCTTACTTGTAGTTCCTAGGGTTTGTAAGAGTAGAATGGGAGGCAGAGCCTTCAGCTTTCAGGCTCCTCTCCTGTGGAACCAGCTCCCAATTCAGATCAGGGAGACAGATACCCTCTCTACTTTTAAGATTAGGCTTAAAACTTTCCTTTTCGCTAAGGCTTATAGTTAGGGCTGGATCGGGTGACCCTGGACCATCCCTTGGTTATGTTGCTTTAGACGTAGACTGTGTTTCATAATTATTGTATGGCCTTGCCTTGCAATGTGGAGCGCCTTGGGGCAACTGTTTGTTGTGATTTGGCGCTATACAAGAAAAAAGTTGAAGTTGAAAGTTGGAGCAGCACAGGTAACACACGACAACAGTGCTAAAAAATAAAATAAAAATCCACTGAACAGGCTGTGGAGCAGCACAGGTAACACACGACAACAGTGCTAAAAAATAAAATAAAAATCCACTGAACAGGCTGTGGAGCAGCACATGTAACGCATGACAACAGTGCTAAAAAATAAAATAAAAATCCACTGAACAGGCTGTGGAGCAGCACAGGTAACGCACGACAACAGTGCTAAAAAATAAAATAAAAATCCACTGAACAGGCTGTGGAGCAGCACAGGTAACGCACGACAACAGTGCTAAAAAATAAAATAAAAATCCACTGGACAGGCTGTGGAGCAGCACAGGTAACACACGACAACAGTGCTAAAATAAAATAAAAATCCACTAGGCAAGCTGTGGAGCAGCACGACAACAGTGCTAAAAAATAAAACAAAAATAAAAACGAAAGCGTTAGCAAGCTAGTTAGCCTGCCAACGCTGATGAAGGCCAGCTGATAAAAGTGCTCCGTCGCGATGCTTCGACCGTTAGAGGTCTTCCTTAGGCGTTGGAGCGCGGTGAAAAAGTAAAAAAAGTAAAAAAGTCTTGAAAAAGACTGTTAATTCAAAGAACTCAAACAGCTCAGTTCAAACAGCTAACAGATACAGCAGAACACCGCTGTGCTCCGGAACAGGAAGTCAACTGATGAAACTCCATCCACACCAATGCAGTCAGAGCCAGAGTCATCAAGCCCAACAGATGATGACTGGAGTGTAGTTTTAAGCAGAAACGATGTGCTAATCAGTGAACTGCGTAATGATGCATGCGCAGTGAAGCCAGGGCTGACTGAGTTTTAGGGTGTGCTGTTCGGTCTGCGACACTGTATAGTCAATGTAAGTGGTTTTACTCCAATAAGAGTTGATTTTACACTATGTTGAGTTGATTTAGCCCCATGGTAGAGTATTTTTTTTAACTCTATTTAGACTGGGACCAAATGTTATCCCAGCAGAGTAAATTTTACTCAGCAAAATTTCCTGTGAATGAATGGTTCTTTACTGTACCTGAAGCTAATTTGTTGCATGACACATTTCAGTTTGAACAAACTTCCAATGACAAAAAGATTTATAAAATAAAATAAAATTTGCTCCAACAGTGAGGCAATCATGATCTTAGTTATTTCAGCATTCAAGATTCAGAATATTAGTCTCAGTTTTATTTGATTCATTTTAACTTGATGCCCTTCATCAACTCATTTTATGACACTTGGAATGACAAAATTTCAAATGTTAGTGCGTTGCGGTGAACATAAATATCCTAATGTGATATCAGTTTATGACACCACTTTTCCAAATCCTAATACCCCTGTCACACATAGCCGGAATCACGCAAAGTGGCGTCGGACTATGAATTGGCGCACATCTGAAAAGTGTCAGATTTCAGTTCCAAAACATTCTGACAGCCATCTGCGGAAGTCGACATGGTCAAAATTGGCCAGCGGCACTGAGGGTGATGCACATGTTCAAAACTCTGCGGGCGCGGTCGAGATAGGACACTTATCCGACAGCAGTCCATGTGTAATCTGATGACCATCTGACTGCAATTTACATATTCTGATGGCTGCAAAATGTGATCCAAAACGATTTGAGCGCATATGAGGGAACCTCAAGATGGATCTGGCACTGCAAAGCCTGCCGGACCTGTATGCACGCATAATAATGAAGTCAGGACAGCAGCCGGTGGTTAGAATCCTCTCACCCAAAATAAAAACATTACTTCCATATGATAATCCAACCATCGCTGTGTCCACAGTTGCGTTGTGCTCTTGAAGTGGGCAAAAATAAAGTTCCCTGGAAAGGTGCTCCATCTGAGGGACTGCATAGCCCAGTGCCAACAAACTTTGACAGAAGCTGTCCAGTGGCAGGCGCACGCACGTGCGCCCCCGCGCATGCACTTAGCGGCTCATGCAGCATTATGCATAGACACACACATACGGCTGAGTGGTAATTACAGTGATTACACATATGCGTAAGGAACACAGTGCTCCGCTCTGCCATCCAGAAATTTGGAGATCGGGCAGTCTGTAGCGCCTTTTATGGCCATCTGACAGCAGTCTGTGTCATCTTCATGCGCTCTGGATGCGATCTGACAGGTGTGGACGAGGCAGTCTGTCTGTGCTCAGACATTGCAAACCACACCTCTTTTCCTCCCGACTGCATCGGATTATGTCAATATTTGCTGTGTTGGGCATGGTTCTGCCACATTCTTGCTATGGGTCAGACTGCACTCTACTGGTGGTTGGCTCTCACTGCGGTATTGTATCGCTTCTGTTCTGGAGCACAGCGGTGTTTTGCTGTATCTGTTAGCTGTTTAATCTGTGTAGTTAGATTGATCTAGATAAGTAGATAACGATTTATTTCACAGTGTAATCTTCACGTGCCTTAACTAAAGCACCCTCTCTGCTGAATCGCCTCTAAATTATTTTCACATTCTTCACTTTGTGTGTTTTTAGGAATCCGCTAGCTTAGCGCAGCTCTTAGCTCTTAGCCGGTTTAGCATGGCGGCTTCTCCTGTCTCTCCCGAACTTTTCTGCACGGGGTGTGAAATGTTTAGTTATTCCTCGGCCTCTTTTAGCAGTAACGGTACTTGTAATAAGTGTAGCTTGTTCGTAGCTTTGGAGGCCAGGCTGGGCGAATTGGAGACTCGGCTCCGCACCTTGGAAAATCCTACAGCTAGCCAGGCCCCTGTAGTTGGTGCGGACCAAGGTAGCTTAGCCGCCGTTAGCTGTCCCCCAGCAGATCCCGAGCAGCTGGGAAAGCAGGCCGGCTGGGTGACTGTGAGGAAGAAGCATAGTTCTAAACAGAAGCCCCCTGTACACCACCAACCCGTTCACATCTCTAACCGTTTTTCCCCACTCGACGACACACCCGCTGAGGATCAAACTCTGGTTATTGGCGACTCTGTTTTGAGAACACCAGCAACCATAGTCAAATGTCTTCCGGGAGCCAGAGCAGGCGACACTGAAGGAAATTTGAAACTGCTGGCTAAGGCTAAGTGTAAATTTGGTAAGATTGTAATTCACGTCGGCAGTAATGACACCCGGTTACACCAACTGGAGGTCACTAAAATTAATATTGAATCAGTGTGTAACTTTGCAAAAATAATGTCGGACTCTGTAGTTTTCTCTGGGCCCCTCCCCAATCGGACCGGGAGTGACATGTTTAGCCGCATGTTCTTGAATTGCTGGCTGTGTGAGTGGTGTCCAAAAAATGAGGTGGGCTTCATAGATAATTGGCAAAGCTTCTGGGGAAAACCTGGTCTTGTTAGGAGAGACGGCATCCATCCCACTTTGGATGGAGCAGCTCTCATCTCTAGAAATCTGGCCAATTTTATTAAACCCTCCAAATTGTGACTATCCAGGGTAGGGACCAGGAAGCAGAGTTGTAGTCTTACACACCTCTCTGCAGCTTCTCTCCCCCTGCCATCCCCCCAATACCCCATCCCCGTAGAGACGGTGCCTGCTCCCAGACCACCAATAACCAGCAAAAATCTATTTAAGCATAAAAATTCAAAAAGAAAAAAGAATATAGCACTTCAACTGCACCACAGACTAAAACAGTTAAATGTGGTCTATTAAACATTAGGTCCCTCTCTTCTAAGTCCCTGTTAGTAAATGATATAATAATTAATCAACATATTGATTTATTCTGCCTTACAGAAACCTGGTTACAGCAGGATGAATATGTTAGTTTAAATGAGTCAACACCCCCGAGTCACACTAACTGTCAGAATGCTTGAAGCACGGGTCGAGGAGGAGGAGTAGCAGCAATCTTCCACTCCAGCTTATTAATTAATCAAAGACCCAGACAGAGCTTTAATTCATTTGAAAGCTTGACTCTTAGTCTTGTCCATCCAAATTGGAAGTCTCAAAAACCAGTTTTATTTGTTATTATCTATCGTGACCTGGTCATTACTGTGAGTTTCTTTGTGATTTTTCAGACCTTTTGCTTTTACATCCACATAGATGCTGAAAATGACAGCCTCAACACTGCATTTAATCTATTATTAGACTCAGTTGGCTTCGCTCAAAATGTAAATGAGCCCACCCACCACCTTAGCCACACTTTAGATCTTGTTCTGACATATGGCATAGAAATTGAGGACTTAACAGTATTCCCTGAAACCCCCCTGTTGTCTGATCATTTCTTAATAACATTTACTTTAATGGATTTTATTCACTTTATACATGCTTCCCTTAGGCAGTATTATTAGAAAGCATTACTTAAATTTTCATTGTTACGCAGATGATACCCAGCTTTATCTATCCATGAAGACAGAGGACACACACTAATTAGTTAAACTGCAGAAAGTCTTTCAGACATGAAGACATGGATGACCTCTAATTTCCTGCTTTTAAAATCAGATAAAACTGAAGTTATTGTACTTTGCCCCACAAATCTTAGAAACATGGTGTCTAACCAGATCCTTACTCTGGATGGCATTACCCTGACCTCCAGTAATACTGTGAGAAATCTTGGAGTCATTTTTGATCAGGATATGTCCTTCAATGCGCATATTATGCAAATATGTAGGACTGCTTTTTTGCATTTGCGCAATATCTCTAAAATTAGAAAGGTCTTGTCTCAGAGTGATGCTGAAAAGCTAATTCATGCATTTATTTCTTCTAGGCTGGACTGTTGTAATTCATTATTATCAGGTTGTCCTAAAAGTTTCCTGAAAAGCCTTCAGTTAATTCAAAGTGCTGCAGCTAGAGTACTGACAGGGACTAGAAGGAGAGAGCATATTTCACCCATATTGGCCTCTCTTCATTGGCTCCCTGTTAATTCCAAAATAGAATTTAAAATTCTTCTTACTTACAAGGTTTTGAATAATCAGGTCCCATCTTATCTTAGGGACCTCATAGTACCATATCACCCCAATAGAGCGCTTCGCTCTCAGACTGCAGGCTTACTTGTAGTTCCTAGGGTTTGTAAGAGTAGAATGGGAGGCAGAGCCTTCAGCTTTCAGGCTCCTCTCCTGTGGATCCAGCTCCCAGTTCGGATTAGGGAGACAGACACCCTCTCTACTTTTAAGATTAAGCTTAAAACTTTCCTTTTTGAAAAAGCTTATAGTTAGGGCTGGATCAGGTGACCCTGAACCATCCCTTAGATATGCTGCTATAGACTTAGACTGCTGGGGGGTTTCCATGATGCACTGAGTGTTTCTTTCTCTTTTTGCTCTGTATGCACCACTCTGCTTTTAATCATTGGTGATTGATTGCATGTCTTTTTCCTGATTCTGTCCCCTCAGCCCCAACCAGTCCCAGCAGAAGACTGCCCCTCCCTGAGACTGGTTCTGCTAGAGCAGGGGTGGGCAATCGTGCCATAAAGGGCCGAGACACTGCAGGTTTTCCATGCAACCAATCGCCTCAACAGGTGATTTCATTAATGATCAGGTGTTTCAGCAGGTGATTTCATTGACAACCAGGTGTTTATGTTCAGAGCAGAAGCTCATCAGCAACCCACCTGCTGAGGTGATTGGTTACACGGAAAACCTGCAGTGTCTCGGCCCTCGACGCCCACCCCTGTGCTAGAGGTTTCTTCCTGTTAAAAGGGAGTTTTCCTTCCCACTGTCGCCATTTTATCTGAAAATGTGAGTAAAATAGGTCATTTCAGACATTGTTCAGGAGAACATCATTCTATAGTCAGTTGATTGTTGATTAATTGGTTGATTGTTGATTGTTGGTTGATTGTAAAGGGGAAAACGTATAAAGAAGTGTAGAGATTGATAGGCTGCTCAGCTAAAATGTTGTTAAATTTAAAATGGCAACCAAAACCAGAAAGATATGAAAGAAAATAGAAAACCACTATTCAAATGGATCAAAGAATAGTCAGAACAGCAAAGACTCAGCCAGTGATCAGCTCCAGGGTGTTCAAAGAAGCTCTCAAGTTACTTGTGAGTACTGTACCAATTAGAAGACACCTGTGTGAAAGGCAAGTTATGGGCAAGAAGTCCCCACAAAGTCCCACTGTTGAAAAAATGATATACTGAGTCCCCACAAAGTCCCACTGTTGAAAAAATGATGTACTGAATAGATTACAGTCTGCCAAAGAAGACATTGGCTGTCCTACAACCCCCGAAAACTGAATTCAAGCCACAGTACACAGTGAAGACAGTGAGGCTTGGTGGAACAAGCATCATGATATGAGGATGTTTCTCATACTATGGTTCTTGGGCCTCATACTATGGTTCTTGGGCCTATTTATCACATACCAGAGATCATGGATCAGTTTGAATACATCAAAATACTTGAAGAGGTCACGTTGCCTTATACCAAAAAAAGAAATGCCTTTGAAATGGGTATTTCAACAAGACAACAACCCTGTCGTTGAAATAGATGATGTCTAGATGGCAGTTTTAAACAGAAAGGAGGTGATAATTGGTGAATCACTGCTGGCACCCCGAAATGATGTATGCACAGTTATTTGGGGGGGGATTGTGGAATGTACACAGTAAATTTTGCTGAGTAAAATAGTCTCTGCCACAATAACATTTGGTCCCAGTCCAAATAGAGTTAAATATACTCTATCACAGTGCTAAATCAATTGTATCACAGGATAAAAATCAACTATCATGCTGTGAATGACTCTTATTGGAGTTGAAAAATGTGATTTGACAAGACTGTAGAGCAGATTTCACTCTATAATAGAGTGTATTTAACTCTGTTTGGAGTGGGACCAAATCTTATCCTGGCAAAGGACATTTTACTCTGCAAAATTCATTGTGTAATTCAGCTGTACTGGGCTGGAATACCTGTTCACAGGTGCCAGGAGTTGGCCGACTCCATGCAACACAGATGCCAAGCAGTTCTCAGAAACAGTATTTATACAACTAAATATTAGTTTAGTGAATTACAGAAAAGCTAAATCTTCAAGTATTTTTCAATTTATAAAGAAATTGCAGACTGCTTTTTTAACAGGCTATTGTTCCGTTTTCTTCACTTTCTATCAAGTAATAACAAATTTGATAATTTTTTGTTCATGTTGTGGTTTAGAATAGAATGTGCAGTGTTTCCAAAGCATTTGCTGTATGGAAATCAAAGCTATTTTCAGGATTTTGCGCTTTACTCATTTTTAAACACACTGCTGTTATCTTAGACACAAATTGTGTATATATATATATATATATATATATATATATATATATATATATATATATATATATATATATATATGAGAGAGAGAGAGAACATCAGAGGGATGTATGACGGTATTAAAAAGGCTCTGGGCCCTGTTCAGAGTAAAACAGCCCCAAATAGGTCATCCACTGGGGAAGTAATCACTGACAAGAGCCAACAGATGGAGAGATGGGTAGAACATTACTCCAAACTCTATTCCAAGGAGACCATTGTGACACCATCGGCACTTGATGCAGTTGAATGCCTGCCAATGATGGAAGAACTGGATGTGGATCCAACTTTGGACGAGCTCAGCAAGGCCATTGACAGCTTGGCCACAGGCAAAGCCCCAGGCAGCGATGGGATCCCACCGGATCTTGTCAAGCACTGCAAAACGTCTCTTCTTCATCCTATCCATGAAGTTCTGTGCCAGTGCTGGCGGGAAGGAGCTGTCCCACAAGACATGAGAGATGCTAAGATCATCACTCTCTACAAGAACAAAGGGGATAGGAGTGATTGCAACAATTACAGGGGAATTTCACTCCTCAGTATCATCGCGAAAGTATTTGCACGGGTCATCCTTCTCCGTCTACTGAAGCTGGCGGAGCGTGTTTACCCAGAGTCACAGTGCGGATTCCGTTCTAAAAGATCCACGGTGGACATGATCTTCTCTCTTCGCCGGCTCCAAGAGAAGTGCAGAGAACAACAAATGCCACTGTACATTGCCTTTATTGACCTCACCAAGGCTTTTGATCTGGTCAGTAGAGACGGCCTCTTCAAGATTCTATCAAAGATTGGCTGCCCTCCGAAGCTGCAGAGCCTGATTGAATCCTTCCACTCTAACATGAAAGGGACAGTACTGTTCAATGGACAATCTTCCGTGCCCTTCGACATACATAGTGGTGTTAAGCAGGGCTGCGTCCTAGTCCCCACACTTTTTGATATCTTCTTCCCTGTCCTGCTGAAGCATGCCTTCAGAACAGCAACTGAGGGAGTCCACCTACGCACCAGATCAGATGGCGGGCTTTTCAACCTTTCCCGCCTCAGAGTTCGAGACATGCTGTTTGTCGATGATGCAGCAGTTGTTGCCCACTCTCAACAAGAATTGCAGTCACTGATGAGCAGGCTTGCAAAAACGTTGGCTTGACAATCAGCCTGAAGAAAACCAATATCCTAGAACACAATACCGTGACTCCACCTAATATCAACATTGACAACTATGCTCTGGAAGTCGTCCACCAATTCACCTACCTTGGTTCTTCTATCACCAACAACCTCTCCCTTGACACTGTAATTGACAAGAGAATTGGAAAGGCAGCCACAACATTCGCCCGCCTATCAACTATGGTGTGGACAAACCCCAAACTGACTGTACGAACCAAGATGGCAGTTTACAGCGCCTGTGTTATCAGCACTCTTTTGTGTAGTAGTGAGACCTGGACCACATATGCCAGACAAGAAAGGAAGCTCAATACATTCCACCTACGTAGCATTCGCCGCATTCTAGGCATATCATGGGAGGATAGAGTGCCAAACACAGAGGTGCTGTCTCGCGCAGACCTTCCGAGCATGCATACTCTCCTTAGATGACGCAGACTGCGCTGGCTGGGTCATGTTCATTGCATGGAGGATGGGCGTATTCCCAAAGATGTCTTCTATGGCGAGTTGGCAATGGGCAGGAGAAACATCGGCCGCCCTCTGCTGCGATACAAAGACGTATGCAAGAGAGACATGAAAGCTCTTGATAAAGACATCTACAACTGGGAGAGCCTCGCAGAAAACCGCCCGAGGTGGAAATGTACCCTGAACCAACAACTTAAGTTAGGGGAACAAAAGGTGGTTACGGATGTGATGGAAAGGCGTGTGCGCAGGAAGGAGAGCAGCTCCAACAGACCAGAGACCACCTACAGATGTGACCACTGCAACAGGGACTGTCACTCTCGGATCGGTCTCTGTAGTCACGAGATGCTGCCCCAATCTACCAGACACAGGATAGGATGAAATTATCCATGGTCAATCTTGACTGATGGAGGCCTACTATACATATATATATATATATATATATATATATATATATATATATATAATACAAATAATGGATGGTAAGGAGTCCAACATAGAGAAATATTGGATGAAGAAAAGTTATATTGGACGAGGCGTAGCGTGCTTGTCTACCTTCTTAGTGTTTTTGGCATCCTTGGAGTTCAATATTTCCACCAGTTCCTCCTCTGTGAACTCAGCAAACCTCACTGGCAGACGATTTTCTGCTGTTGTTGACATGTTTGTTGCCATTTTTTCAACCAGGGTCTGTCAGCAAGTTCCTGACCTCTGCTACGTCATTAGTGATGTCATCTCATGACTAATTGTATGCCGTGCTCTGATTGGCTAGTTGTTGGCAGTAAACTCTAACGCTATTGGTCAGTGGGAACCGATCCAATATAACTTTTGGTCCTAGCCTTTTTGGATCCCTTTAGATCCAACATAACTTTATGGCACCAAGCATGCCAAAATACAGGCAAATGGACAGAAAGGCTAATCTGTGATTGGCTAAAGAGAGAGAGAGAGAGAGAGAGAGAGAGAGGTGCATTAGAACCACTGCTAGTGGAGCAGATAACTATAACAATTGTTCATTTCTGGAAAAAAGCACCACAATTGGCACACATACACCTTAGACACTACTCTTTTGTAAAAGCACATTAGCCACCTAAATTTTCAATAGGCAGCCAGGTAGGGGTCAGTTGAAGAATTACATAGGGGTCAAAATTTAAAAATGCTCCAGTCATGTTGAAAACTATACCACATTATTTGTCTGATCATGAAGATTCCAAAAAGGGTATAGTTTGGACTATCTATGACTGAATCTTATGGAGTTATGGGGTAAAAACATCAAGAAAGGTAGCAAAGGTCAATTTCAGTTTGTACAGGGGTCAAAAGTTAAAGTTGCTCCAATTTTGGTAAAAAGTGGTGCAAATTATTGGTTGCGTTGATAGGATTAACACATTGAATAGTTTTGACTGTGTTGAATGCTTGGTCTGTAAGGTAAAGGTCAAACATTGTCGACTTCCATTGGATTCTGTGGCATGTGACATATGTTACCCCGTAACATAACAACTAAGCATGACACATGGTGCAAACTATTCCTTTTTAAAACCCTATTAACTCAACCAATAATTTGCATCATGTTTTACAATAATTGGAGCAACTTTAACTTCTGACTCCTGTAAAACTGAAACTGACCTTTGTCACCATTCTTGCTGTTTTTACCCCATAACTCCATAACATTCAGTCATAGAAAGTCCAAACTATACCTTTTTGGAATAGTTATGATCAGACACATAATGTGGTATAGATTTCAATATGACTGGAACATTTAGTTTAATTTTGACCCCTGTGCAATTCTTCATTAATGCCTATTTGGCCCCTGAATGAAAATTCAAATGGCTAACGTTATTTGTCTAAAATATATACCAAAAGGTGTACACAGTCAAATTTTGGTGCTTCTAACCAGATTTGAACTATCCCTCTGCAAATATTCTGTTATCTGCTGCACTATGCCTCAAGCGAAAAAGAAATAAATCATTTTTGCTTCAATAACAGCCCAGTCTCACATTTTTTTTTCGTGCTCCGTCACGAAATGACTCAAATTTTCGTTTAAACTCACTATTAGTAACCCTACTCCTACCCTCAACCCTAACCTTAACCACCACCACCACCCCCCCCCCCCCCCCCCCCCCGCGCTTCACTTTTAATTTCGTGCAGCCATCACGGAATGAATTAGAATGAATTTGTGCTGCCGTGACAAAAATGAGGCACTTTTCGTCACAATATCACGAACCAATAGATTGATTTCTACCATGGTCAGTGAGAATTCCATGTCTAACTGGCATGCATTATTTTCGTGTATAAGCACATGTAGTTCATCGAGTTAAGTCATTGTAATATCACTCCGCTCTGGTCGTCACCATAGCAACGCGCAAATCATTTGGCGCAGATCAGCTGTGTTTTGACAGGTGAATGACAGAAACGCGATAAAACATGGATTTCCAAGTGAAACTTAATATTTTTGGCCAAAATAAAATGTTTGAGGAATGGGAAGAGGAGAGCAAAGGAGAACAACAAAAGCAATGGCATAAAGATTTAACATCGGACAAACTGGAAAAGATTGAAGACGGGAAAGAAGAACAGAACGGTTGCTAAGGATGAAAATATCTTGAGACTGGCATAAAATAGTTCCAAATACTTACGCATTTTTATCAAGTTCTGTTAACCTAAATAAATATTTGTGAGTTAGCTCACTGTGTGGGACCATGGTATAAGTGGATTAAACAACTCGAAGCCGTGCATTATACGGTTTGAAAGCACTTCGCGGAGTAACACCATTCTGCTTCGCTTCGTGGTGTTTTAGATTCCGCGTCGTACATTCAAACCATATAATGCACGGCTTCGAGTTGTTTAATCCTTACGTATACGAGGTCTGTCCATAAAGTATCGTACCTTTTTATTCTTTTTTTTTTAAACTATATGGATTTGATTCATATGTTTTCACGTCAGACAAGCTTGAACCCTTGTGCGCATGCGTGAGTTTTTCCACGCCTGTCGGTGACATCATTCGCCTGTGAGCACGCCTTGGGAAGGAGTGGTCCCGCCCCGTCGTCGGATTTTCATTGTCTGGAAATGGCGGAATGATTTGGGGTTTTTTTCCATCAGAATTTTTTCAGAAGCTGTTAGAGACTGGCACCTGGAAACCATTCGAAAAATTTATTTGGCTTTCAGTGAAAATTTTACGGGCTTCACAGAGAATAAGGTCTGTTAGTACAGCTTTAAGGACCCCTTTAAGGACGCTCGGCGCACCGCGCTCCGAGCTGCGACGACACGGCACAAGCCACCGGACCATTTCTAAACGGATGGCTCTGTGGATTTCACTTTTAACAAGAGATTTTGTCATGGAAGGCCGCGCGGAGGCTTTGCGACATGTCCAGCTCTCCACAATTTCACTGATACTTACTGGACTGGTAAGCATTGAAAGCCGAGATAGACATGTTCAAACTTGTCCTCTGACACGCCGAAACGGAGGTGTTCCTTTGTCTCGCTTCCAAAGCGAATCGGTCTTTACGCGCGAAGCCTCCGCGCGGCATTCAAGGATTCAAAGAAATTTTATTGTCATATGCACAGAAGAACATGTTCCCTGCACAATTAAATGTGTCTACTGCATTTAACCCATCCTAATTGCCAGTAGGAGCAGAAGTCGCCATTAGGCGCCCGGGCACCAGCTCCAGATGTACATCCCTGCCTTGGTCAACAGCAGGGCTGAGCAAACCAACACCGACCCATAACAAACAACACAACACACAACACATAGGCCGGCCCGGTACATAAAACATATATATGAAAGCAAAACACGAGGGAAACGCGTGGTTAACCCCCGCCGACTGCGCAGCCACTGCCTTCCCAATCGAATCAATCATGTAGGGCAGCCTGGAAGGACCAATCAAAGCTGCTTCCACTTTCTTGATTTTCTGGTAAACCAGCAAAGTGCCCGCTCCACACATCAGAAAGCCGGTCACCACCAAGCCGAATATGTACACATCTTCGACGTCCTCCACAGAAAGCATGTAAAGGCACATGACCTGCCATCTCCTCCACGAGTCCATCACGTAACCCATCACATGCGTCCCGGCAGGACAGGTCGGGTCCTCCGCCCCTGAATGTCTTGTAGAAAAAATAGTGTCAATTGCGTTCAGAGACCACTTTAACAGATCCATTTGTCGTTTTCCAGAAGAGCAAAGCTGCAGCCTCACAGACAACATGCCACAGAAGCAGGAAAGATAAGGAGGGAGGGAGAAGAGAAAAGTGCGTCCGTCTCGGCCGAGTGCAAGCTTTCCATGACAAAATCTCTTGTTAAAAGTGAAATCTGCCGGAAAATGGCTGATGTCCAGCTCTTGTGATAACCAGAGAAAGAGCACACGACGGTCTCGTATCCACAGAGCCATCCATTTAGAAATGGTCCGGTGGCTTGTGCCGCATCGTCGCAGCTCAGAGCGCGGTGCGCCGAGCGTCCTTAAAGGGGTCCTTAAAGCTGTACTAACAGACCTTATTCTCTGTGAAACCCGTAAAATTTTCACCGAAAGCCAGATAAATTTTTCGAATGGTTTACAGGTGCCAGTCTCTAACAACTTCTGAAAAAATTCTGATGGAAAAAAACCCCAAATCATTCCGCCATTTCCAGACAATGAAAATCCGACGACGGGGCAGGAGCACTCCTTCCACAAGGCGTGCTCACAGGCAAATGACGTCACCGACAGGCGTGGAAAAACTCACGCATGCGCACGAGGGTTCAAGCTTGTCTGACGTGAAAACATATGAATCAAATCCATATAGTTTTTAAAAAAAATAAAAAGGTACGATACTTTATGGACAGACCTCGTATTTTGTGCTGCTGAATCACGACTTGCCGTGAGACCAGGTTGTCAATAATGTATAATCTTTCAAGACTGTGTTTTAGTCAAGAGTGAGATATGTGAATGTTCAAAGTTTATACAAGTATAATTTTATTTTATTGTAGTTTTTATTAAACTGTGAGTATAATTTATGTGTACAGTTATATTACTTTTTTGACAAACATTCTTAAATATGTGCATTCCCCCTGTAAACACACAAAGGTAATAATCACAGTTAGAAGTACATATCCACTGCATTTTCTTTTCACAGTTTGCAGATGAAGTACAATCATGACCAGACATTTCATTACCAATTTTGATGATTTCATCTAAAATAATTTCCTGTCCATTTATTACTTAGTGTCTCACAAATAGCAATTTGACACATACATAATAGTCAGGAATCTAATCCCACAACTTTCAGTTAATGGAAAATTGATTGCACCGTCACTGGTTGCTGAGTGTCAGAGACTCTAGTTTGCCTCTTTACCTTTTAGATTGAAGCTATTATGTTTGTAAAAGCAGTTATTACTCACCCAGTGTATGTTGCCTAGGTTACAGTTAGTTATTGTAATATTGTTTGCAGCAGGGAGTCAACCCTTAGGTAGACTTTTAAAGTTCTTATCGACAAGCCAGTTAATTTTCACTGCTGCCCAAACAGGTTAGAGGAAAATCTTTATTCCGTGTTATTGAACATTATAAAAAAATGCATGCAAAACACACACATACACACACACACACACACACACACACACACACACATATATATATATATATATATATATATATATATATATATATATATATATATATATATATATATATATATATATATATATATATATATATATATATATATATATATATATATATAAAACAAAAATTATCAGCTTTTTAACCAAACCTTTTGTATCAGTGTAACTTAGTTGTTGTTGACTCGGATTGCATTTTAAACCCTAGAGCACTCTACATTCGTGTTGTGCTTGTGTTGGAAAACATTCCAATGATGGTGTAGTTGCTGTCGTACCGCACTCTTACTGCAGTCGTAATATTCATACAGCAATTCATATGTAAATCAGTCTGCGTTCAAGGGGCTGTATGAATTGTTCAAGCCCGTCAACTCCTGGCGAATGCCTTGTTCCTACTCTCCATCACACTAGAGCATAAATGAGCCTTCAAAAACAAAAACAGCATTCAAAAACCTCGTACAGCATCTGTGAGTGCATACCACACAGTCGAGCACAATGGACGGGGTCTAACAGCCATGAGAACATAATAATACAGATAAATCCTCTGACTTATGAGGTGGACTGAATGGATGTGTGATATCATGCTCATTCTGGTTGTGACACTGCGATCACAGGCGTGATCATGTGCAGTGCGGCCATGTGGATGGGGTTTAACAGGCATGAAAATATAATAATACATATACATCCTCTGACACATGAGGTGGTCTGACAGATGGATCTGTGATATTATGCTCATTATGGGCATAAGTGGCGCACCGCGCTGAGCCTTTGACTCACTGTGGGACAGGGCGTCGCACAGCTGCATGTGGTGTTACAGCTACGATGGTCATCATAATTTCCATATGTTATGTAAGCGATGAGAGGGCATGACCATGTATCTGTGACAGCCCACTCAGGTGAGCTGCACAGCGAGTCAGTGCATCACATTCCTCTTCAATGGCTGTGCGAAGTTGCTGGATATTGGCAGGAACTGGTACACGCTGTCGTATATGCCGGTCCAGAGCATCCCAAACATGCTCAATGGGTGACATGTCCGGTGAGTATGCCGGCCATGCAAGAACTGGGACATTTTCAGCTTCCAAGAATTGTGTACAGATCCTTGCAACATGGGGCAGTGCATTATCCTGCTGCAACATGAGGTGATGTTCTTGGATGTATGGCACAACAATGGGCCTCAGGATCTCGTCACGGTATCTCTGTGCATTCAAAATGCCATCAATAAAATGCACCTGTGTTCTTCGTCCATAACAGACACCTGCCCATACCATAACCCCACCGCCACCATGGGCCACAATATTGACATCAGAAAACCGCTCACCCACACGACGCCACACACGCTGTCTGCCATCTGCCCTGGACAGTGTGAACCGGGAAGAGAACACCTCTCCAACGTGCCAAACGCCAGCGAATGTGAGCATTTGCCCACTCAAGTCGGTTACGACGACGAACTGGAGTCAGGTCGAGACCCCGATGAGGACGACGAGCATGCAGATGAGCTTCCCTGAGACGGTTTCTGACAGTTTGTGCAGAAATTCTTTGGTTATGCAAACCGATTGTTTCAGCAGCTATCCGAGTGGCTGGTCTCAGATGATCTTGGAGGTGAACATGCTGGATGTGGAGGTCCTGGGCTGGTGTGGTTACACGTGGTCTGCGGTTGTGAGGCTGGTTGGATGTACTGCCAAATTCTCTGAAACACCATTGGAGACGGCTTATGGTAGAGAAATGAACATTCAATACACGAGCAACAGCTCTGGTTGACATTCCTGCTGTCAGCATGCCAATTGCACGCTCCCTCAAATCTTGCGACATCTGTGGCATTGTGCTGTGTGATAAAACTGCACCTTTCAGAGTGGCCTTTTATTGTGGACAGTCTAAAGCACACCTCTGGACTAATCATGGTGTCTAATCAGCATCTTGATATGGCACATCTGTGAGGTGGGATGGATTATCTCAGCAAAGGAGAAGTGCTCAATATCACAGATTTAGACTGGTTTGTGAACAATATTTGAGGGAAATGGTGATATTGTGTATGTGGAAAAAGTTTTAGATCTTTGAGTTCATCTCATACAAAATGGGAGCAAAACCAAAAGTGTTGCGTTTATATTTTTGTTGAGTGTATATATATATATTTGTGTGTGTGTGTTCTCCACTCAGATTGCAATAGCCAATCACAGATTAGCCTTTCTGTCCATCATTTACCTGTATTTTGGCATGCTTGGCACCAGAAAGTTATGTTGGATCCAAAAGGATCCAAAAAGGCTAGGACCAAAAGTTATATTGGATCGGTTCCCACTGACCAATAGCGTTAGAGCTTACTGCCAACAGCTAGCCAATCAGAGCGCGGCATACGAAGGTCAGGAACTAGCTGACAGACGCTGGTTGAAAAAATGGCAACAAACATGTCAAGAACAGCAGAAAATCGTCTGACAGGGAGGTTTGCTGAGTTTACAGAGGAGGAACTGGTGGAAATATTGAACTCCAAAGATGCCAAAAACACTAAGAAGGTACACAAGCATGCTACTGACGTTTTAGAAGCATTCATCGCATCAGAATCAATCATATGCTGTTCACAACAAAATAAATTGATCTAATTTACTTGACTCTTTGTTGTTTGCTTAATTTGGGAGGGGGGTGGAGAACATAACAATTGATGGATGGCAAGTCATCCAACATAGAGAAATATTGGATTCACTTGGCTACTCCTCGTCCAATATAACTTTTCTTCATCCAATATTTCTCTATGTTGGACTCCTTACCATCCATTATTTGTATAATATATACTAACATTGGTGCACGAGGAACGGATATGAAATTTTGATATTTGTTCATGTAAGTTTTTGTCCTGTACATATCTTTTTCTCATTTGTTAAATGTGTTCCTTGTCAGATGGTGTTCGCCGAGACCGTTGGAAAGTTTTGTTCATGCTCAAAATTTTGAATCAGACAGAAAGCTTCCTGGAGGTTGCATGTTTGTTTACCGTTTTGTCCTACACTTGTTTGTTAACTTTCCAGTGGACGTCTTGTAGATGTTAATTTCATCTGTGTCTTCTGTTGAAAGTTGCTAACATTTGGTGGTTGTCCACTTGTGTTCCATCAGAGTTCCAATTCCACTGGAAACAGATGGATTAGGTCATTTTTGTCACTATATTTTTGCCAATCAAATGTCATGGTGCGTTGACTGTAGCCAATCCCATCAGTCATAGGGTGAGAAGCAGGGTTCACCCTTTACCATATGCCACTCTCTCACAGGTCGACATATAGACAGACAAAAACAGTCACGCTTGCAAGTACACATATGGTCATTTAGACCACCAACCCATTTGACCTGCATGTCTTTGGAAGTGGGAGGAAGCCGGAGGACATGGAGGAAACCCACACAAACGTGGAGAGAACATGCAATCTCCACACAGAAAGGACAAGACGGGAAGCGATCCTAGGACCTTCTTGCTGTAAGGCAATAGTGTTAACCACACAATGCTCTGCCACCAAAACAATGCATTTACTCAGTCCGTGACAGTCTGACTTCAGCTTTACAACCCATCTCTGCTTGTCCTTATTACTGTATAGTAATAGTAATCATAGTGATGAACACTTTAACCTGCCATAAAACTCACTAATTCATATACCTCATGTACAACCTCAATCTGTTTGTCTGTTTCTCCTTTACATACATTTTATTTGCACTTTTTTTTATTGTGAATTATTTAGTGTTTGGTGTATATTTATACATGCTTGTACAGAGAGTGTACAGTTCAAACCAGAGTCATATTCCTTGTATTCTTTGAAGATATTTGGCAAATAAAGGCTATTACAACTCTGATTCTGATTCTGTAGCACTGGGTTTCCAGTTTGGAGCCTGTATTTTTCAGTATAGTATTTCTGAAGTATTTGCTTTTATTTGTTCATAAAAGCAAACACTCTAGTTGTCATAGACATTGTAATTATTTATTGGTGATACAGGTTTGAATCATTTCACATTAAAGTGGTATTTCTGTTGAATGGAGATTGCATGATTTGCATAAAATGACAAGGATAGAATATGATTCACACACTGTCTTCGGCTTTTCATATAAGTTACACAATGTCCTAAGCTTATTTGAACTGTGGGGTCATCATTGTCACACCCTCACCAGCAGGATAATGGATACATGCCTAAATACAATTTTTATTTTATAGTCATTTATAAACAGTGATGCCAATAACGCGTTACTCTACTCTAACCACTTTTTTTAGTAACGAGTAATCTAACGCGTTAATCTTTCCAAATCAGTAATCAGATTAAAGTTACTTCTCCAAGTCACTGTGCATTACTATTATTTTTACATTGTGGGTTGATAGCAGCATTAAACTTGGTCCGTGGGCAGGAGGTCGGGGTTCGACTGAACTGCCCACTTAAAGCGAGCTGTGAGCTTTTCATCCGCGGTTTTCTGCAGCAGCTACGACTCGTCCTCACCTCTTAAAGCGCGGTGACAACAGCACACCTGCACTGAGCTTTACAAAGACATTTTCATGCTTTTTTTCTCCTTTATTTCGAATTCTGAGCTGAGCCGCTCCGTATCTGCTGGCTAAAAACAGCTGATCCTCCGCGACGCGTCAACAACTAAAACTATTTTCCACTCAAATGCACCTAAACTCTCTTTCTGAGGACCACATGATGTGAAAATGCAATAAAACTTTCTTACCTGTAAATCTGGTCATGTTTTCTGCATAAATAAATGTTATCCATTCTTTGTGCTCAAACGCCAAAGCAGGGGCAAATCCAGGTGGAATGGAGGAGTGGGGCAGGTCCTGGATTAAAGGTCCAGTTTTGAAGCCTTTTTTGTTGTGTGGGCCGCTGAGGAGGAGGTACTGCTGGCCCACCACCACCAGATGGCGCCCTGCTTGGAGTGCGGGCTTCAAGCACGAGAGGGCGCCGAAACTAGTGGAGTGACAGCTGTCACATCAACAGCAGCTGTCACTCATCTACGTCATCCTCCATAAAAGCCGAACTGCAACTCCACCTCCCCGCCGAGAAATCAGCTACCATTCAGCGACGGCTTCGCTTCACACCCCAACCAGATAAGTGGTTAGACAGGAGTTGCACGAGTGTGTGATTGGAGGTGGAGGTGCTCCCTCCCAAAAGAACACAGACTGTGGGATTACTGAGTGTGCGAACTCACACTCATCAATACTGTTTCTGTTCTCTGCCAGCAGTACCGGGTCTGACTGCTGAAGACAGTGGCCACCTGGGGCGCAGGGCTTGGCGGCTCCGGTGTTCTTCAGATCCGTTGGTGGTGGAAGCTGTGTGGGATCCGGCTCTTCTCTCGCCAGACGTCTTCTGTCTTCGAGCCTGCCCACACGTCACCTTGTGTATAATTGACAATCCACGATATTGTAATTGTTTGTATTTCGTTGTGCGATTCACATTAAATTGTCACTTTTTGGCTTATCCATTGTCCGTTCATTAACGCCCCCTGCTGTGGGTCCGTGTCACGACTCCTTCACAACAGGATTTCTCGGCCAATGTCATGGATCCCGAGGGGCGTCAACCACAGCTTGAACAGCCAATGGAAGAGCAAGGTGCATAGGCGCCAGCAGGAGGCGTGTTGGGTGAGCTGCAACAATTTCTAAGCGCTTTCACTGCTCGGTTGGATTTGGTAACCGAGCAGAACGTTATTCTCAATCGGAGGATGGAGGCTCTCACCGCCAGGGTGGAGGCGCGCGATCAAAGCGCTGCTGCAGCACCTCCTCCTGCTGGTCCCATGTCAGACACAGACGTTCCACTGGTCGTTCAACAACCCCCCCTCTGAAGCATACATAAGCCCTCCAGAGCCATACGGAGGTTGTGTCGAGACGTGCGCGGACTTTCTAATGCAGTGCTCGCTCGTCTTTGCACAGCGTTCCGTCATGTACGCGTCAGACGCTAGCCGGGTGGCTTATGTCATTAATCTGCTTCGAGGAGAGGCACGCGCCTGGGCTACGCCGCTCTGGGAGCAGAACTCACGGCTGCTAACGTCATACGCTGGGTTTGCAAGGGAGTTCAAACAGGTTTTTGATCATCCCAACAGAGGCGAGACCACTTCGAGCGTGCTACTGTCAATGAGACAGGGGCGCCGGAGTGCAGCCGAGTATGCAGTCGAGTATGCAGTCGACTTCCGCATCGCGGCTGCGAGGTCCGGCTGGAATACCGTTGCACTCCGCGCCGCCTTCATAAACGGACTGTCTCCGGTCCTGAAGGAGCATCTGCTGGCTAAGGAGGAACCGCGGGATTTTGACGGGCTTGTCGACCTCGTTATACACTTAGACAACTGCTTAGAGGAACACCGTCGGGAGCAGGGCGGGGGGCGTGACCAGGCACGAGCCGTCCCTCTTCCTTCTGGGTCCGAAAGGGTGCCGTCGTCCCCACGCTCCACAGCCAGAGGGCCCCGTGTGGCAACATTTCCCCCTGCTGACGAAGCTATGGACACGAGCAGGGCCAAAGTGAAACCAAATGACAGACAAGGGAGGCTGGCCCGCGGGGAGTGTTTTTTCTGTGGCTCTAGCGGTCATATACAGAGGAACTGCCCCAAACGGTCAAACCTACAATGCCCGTCCTTAGGAACTGGGCTAAGGGTGGGCCATAACACGCACGTGGGGAAGCCCCATAGATCCGCACGAATCCCAGTCACGATCCTTAGTGAGGAGTTAACCCTTCACGCCCCAGCACCTGTGGACACGGGGTCGGAAGGGAATCTGCTGGACAGCAGATGGGCAAAGGAAGTAGGGCTCCCTCTGGTGGCTCTGCCTTCACCTTTGAAGGTACAGGCACTAGATTGCACCCTTCTTCCATTAATTACACACCAGACACAGCCCATGACATTGGTTGTGTCTGGGAATCACAGGGAGGAGATTGTGTTTTATGTAACACCTTCTACCTCCCGAGTGATTTTGGGTTTTCCATGGGTGTTAAAACACAATCCCCGGATTGATTGGCCGTCTGGGGTTGTGACGCAGTGGAGCGAAACCTGCCACCGGGAGTGTTTAGGATCCTCGGTTCCACCCGTTGTGACAGCTAAAGAGGAGGTCAAAGTACCCCCCAATCTGACGGCGGTACCGGAGGAGTACCATGATCTTGCTGACGTCTTCAGCAAAGATCTGGCACTCGCCCTTCCCCCGCACCGACCATACGATTGCGCCATCGATTTGATCCCGGGCGCTGAGTATCCGTCCAGCAGGCTGTACAACCTCTCACGTCCGGAACGCGAATCAATGGAGACCTACATCCGGGACTCCTTAGCTGCCGGTTTTATCCAGAACTCCACCTCCCCGATGGGCGCGGGTTTCTTTTTTGTGGGTAAGAAGGACGGCGGACTCTGTCCATGCATCGATTACAGAGGGCTGAACGAGATTACGGTTCGCAATCGATACCCATTACCTCTGTTGGATTCGGTGTTCACGCCCCTGCATGGAGCCCAAATATTCACCAAACTTGATCTTAGGAATGCGTACCACCTGGTTCGGATCCGGAAGGGAGACGAGTGGAAGACGGCATTTAACACCCCCTTAGGTCACTTTGAGTACCTGGTCATGCCGTTCGTCCTCACAAACGCCCCCGCGACGTTCCAAGCATTGGTAAATGACGTCTTGCGGGACGTCCTGTATCGGTTTGTCTTCGTATATCTAGACGACATGCTCATCTTTTCTCCGGACCCTGAGACTCATGTCCAGCATGTACGTCAGGTCCTACAGCGGTTGTTGGAGAACCGGCTGTTTGTGAAGGGCGAGAAGTGCGAGTTCCACCGCACTTCTTTGTCCTTCCTGGGTTTCATCATCTCCTCCAACTCCGTCGCCCCTGATCCGGCCAAGGTTGCGGCGGTGAGAGATTGGCCCCAACCAACAAGCCGTAGGAAGCTGCAACAGTTCCTCGGTTTTGCGAATTTCTACAGGAGGTTCATTAAGGGCTACAGTCAGGTTGTTAGCCCCCTGACAGCCCTGACCTCCACTAAGGTCCCCTTCACCTGGTCGGATCGGTGCGAAGCCGCGTTTAGGGAGTTGAAACGCCGGTTCTCGTCTGCACCAGTTCTGGTGCAGCCTGATCTTAAACGCCAGTTCACAGTGGAAGTGGATGCCTCTGACTCAGGGATAGGAGCCGTGCTGTCCCAGAGCGGGGAGTCTGACAAGGTTCTCCACCCTTGTGCCTGTTTTTCCCGCACGTTGACCCCGGCTGAGAGGAATTATGACGTCGGCAATCGGGAACTCCTGGCGGTGAAGGAGGCTCTTGAAGAGTGGAGACACCTGTTGGAGGGAGCGACGGTGCCCTTCACGGTTTTCACGGACCATCGGAACCTGGAGTACATCCGGTACGCCAAGTGGCTGAACCCCAGGCAAGCCCGCTGGTCACTGTTCTTCGGGCACTTTGACTTCCAGATTACATACCGCCCCGGGACCAAGAACCAACGATCGGATGCCCTGTCCCGGGTGCATGAAGAGGAAGCCAAGGCCGAGTTGTTGGACCCAACAGAGACCATCATCCCCGAGTCCACTGTCGTGGCCACTCTCACCTGGGACGTGGAGAAGACCGTCCGGGAGGCCCTGACACGGAACCCGGGGACCGGCCCGAAGAACAAACTGTACGTCCCACCAGAGGCCAGAGCTGCGGTTTTGGACTTCTGTCATGGTTCCAAGCTCTCCTGTCATCCTGGGGTGCGCAGAACCATGGCAGTGGTCCAGCAGTGCTTCTAGTGGGCGTCTATGGAGGCCGACGTCCGGGACTACGTCCAGGCCTGTACCACCTGTGCCAGGGGCAAGGCTGACCATAAGAGGACTTCCGGACTCCTCCAGCCCCTACCGGTACCTCACCGCACCTGGTCCCACATCGGCCTGGACTTTGTCACGGGCCTCCCGCCGTCCCAGGGCAACACCACCATCCTCACGATAGTGGACCGGTTCTCCAAGGCGGCCCACTTCGTGGCCCTCCCGAAGCTCCCTACGGCCCAGGAGACAGCAGACCTCCTGGTCCACCACGTCGTGCGTCTGCATGGGATACCAGCGGACATCATCTCGGATCGTGGTCCTCAGTTCTCCTCCCAGGTTTGGAGGAGCTTCTGCAGGGAACTGGGGGCCACCGTGAGTCTCTCGTCCGGGTATCACCCTCAGACAAACGGACAGGCAGAGCGGGCTAACCAGGAGCTGGAGCAGGCCCTCCGCTGCGTAACCTCCGCGCACCCGATGGCCTGGAGCGCCCATCTGGCCTGGATCGAGTACGCCCACAACAGCCAAGTGTCGTCTGCCACCGGCCTCTCCCCGTTTGAGGTGTGTTTGGGGTACCAGCCCCCATTGTTCCCACTTGTAGAGGGAGAGGTCGGTGTGCCCTCGGTCCAGGCCCACCTCAGGAGGTGCCGCCGGGTGTGGCAGACCGCCCGTTCTGCCCTGTTGAAGGCCCGGATGAGGGCCAAGGCCCATGCAGACCGTCGGCGTTCCCCGGCCCCTGCATACCAGCCTGGGCAGGAGGTGTGGTTATCGACCAAGGACATCCCGCTGCAAGTAGAATCACAGAAACTCAAGGACAGGTTTATCGGCCCGTTTCCCATCCTCAAAGTCCTCAGTCCGGCCGCAGTGAAGCTAAAGCTGCCAGCTTCACTGCGGATCCACCTGGTGTTGCACGTGTCACGTCTCAAACCCCATCACACCTCACCACTCTGCACCCCTGGACCTGCACCGCCTCCTGCCAGGATCATCGACGGGGAGCCGGCATGGACCGTGCGTTGGCTCCTGGACGTCCGTCGTAAGGGTCGGGGGTTCCAGTATCTGGTGGACTGGGAGGGGTATGGACCCGAAGAACGCTCCTGGGTGAAGAGGAGCTTCATCCTGGACCCGGCCCTCCTGGCCGATTTCTACACCCGTCATCCGGACAAGCCTGGTCGGGCGCCAGGAGGCGCCCGTTGAGGGGGGGGTCCTGTTGTGTGGGCCGCTGAAGAGGAGGTACTGCTGGCCCACCACCACCAGATGGCGCCCTGCTTCGAGTGCGGGCTTCAAGCACGAGAGGGCGCCGAAACTAGTGGAGTGACAGCTGTCACATCATCAACACCAGCTGTCACTCATCTACGTCATCCTCCATAAAAGCCGGACTGCAACTCCACCTCCCCGCCGAGAAATCAGCTACCATTCAGCGACGGCTTTGCTTCACACCCCAACCAGATAAGTGGCTAGACAGGAGCTGCACGAGTGTGTGATTGGTGGTGGAGGTGCTCCCTCCCAAAAGAACACAGACTGTGGGATTACTGAGTGTGCGAACTCACACTCATCAATACTGTTTCTGTTCTCTGCCAGCAGTACCGGGTCTGACTGCTGAAGACAGTGGCCACCTGGGGCGCAGGGCTTGGCGGCTCCGGTGTTCTTCAGATCCGTTGGTGGTGGAAGCTGTGTGGGATCCGGCTCTTCTCTCACCAGACGTCTTCTATCTTCGAGCCTGCCCACACGTCACCTTGTGTATAATTGACAATCCACGATATTGTAATTGTTTGTATTTCGTTGTGCGATTCACAACATTAAATTGTCACTTTTTGGCTTATCCATTGTCCGTTCATTAACGCCCCCTGTTGTGGGTCCGTGTCACGACACCTTCACATCATTTTTTTTCTACAACTACTAATACTCCTTATAATAATAATTTCGACAAGTAAAATGTTTAGAGAGAATTTAAATGTTAGAAAGAATTTAATAGTTAAATTTATAAACAATGTAGGTTAGAAATTGCAAGTTTTACTGTTACAGTGCTGTCACCAGTTAAATGTGAGGTCAAGAAAGAGGTCTTTATTTTACTTTTTATAAAACAAGTATTTCTTTTCATTGAAAGTGGGTTTTGGTAAAACAAGTATCATTGTCATGTTGAGGTGGCAGAGGGTTGTTGTTGGCAGCTGGGGAAAGTAACTAAAAAGTACCTAGTAATCTACCTTAGTTAATTTTACAATTGAGTAATCAGTAAAGTAACTAAGTTACTTTTTCAAGGAGTAATTAGTAATCAGTAATTGGATTACTTTTTCAAGGTAACTGTGCCAACACTGTTTATAAACCAACGTTGTCTGAAGCATATGTTCATAGCATATGTTCTACACAGGCAACATAGATTATTACTTGAATATATATTTTGAATCTTTTTTGTGCTGTTTTTGCTTCCTGTTCTGCTATTGGTGCTAATGCTTGATAAAGCAGACTACACTGGCTGCCATGTGACTTCAGTTGGCCTTATTTTGCATTTCATTTATCTGTGGCAGGTTGTTCATTTTTCAACATGGAGCAATATCTTCTTTCAAGGTGTTGCATCAGGTTCATGCATTTTTTTTTTAATGAAACATAGAGAAATATTAAAAGCAAAACAAAGCACTGAACTTTCATTGTGTGAACTACATTTAAATACGAAAGGTACAGCGGTGCAACATAAAATTTGTCAACCTTCCATCATGTCACAGCTGAATTAATAGACTCCGTACTTGCGTGGAAAACTGAACTCGCAGAGCCTACAGTATATGTCCTTCACAGTGGAGCTGCCACACACAGGCAGTCTGCAAACCCACATGCTCCCAGCCACACCCGTATCAGGGCTTTAAATAATAAATGTCGTTCATTGTTTATTCACTTGATCAACCATACAATAGAAAGAAAAGCAAAAACAGTAATACATGGAAGAGGTTAATTAAATTAACATTAAATCGGTGTGTAACTTTGCAAAAACAATGTCGGACTCTGTAGTTTTCTCTGGGCCCCTCCCCAATCAGACCGGGAGTGACATGTTTAGCCGCATGTTCTCCTTGAATTGCTGGCTGTCTGAGTGGTGTCCAAAAAATGAGGTGGGCTTCATAGATAATTGGCAAAGCTTCTGGGGAAAACCTGGTCTTGTTAGGAGAGACGGCATCCATCCCACTTTGGATGGAGCAGCTCTCATTTCTAGAAATCTGGCCAATTTTCTTAAATCCTCCAAACCGTGACTATCCAGGGTTGGGACCAGGAAGCAGAGTTGTAGTCTTACACACCTCTCTGCAGCTTCTCTCCCCCTGCCATCCCCTCATTACCCCATCCCCGTAGAGATGGTGCCTGCTCCCAGACTACCAATAACCAGCAAAAATCTATTTAAGCATAAAAATTCAAAAAGAAAAAATAATATAGCACCTTCAACTGCACCACAGACTAAAACAGTTAAATGTGGTCTATTAAACATTAGGTCTCTCTCTTCTAAGTCCCTTTTGATAAATGATATAATAATTGATCAACATATTGATTTATTCTGCCTTACAGAAACCTGGTTACAGCAGGATGAATGTTAGTGTAAATGAGTCAACACCCCCGAGTCACACTAACTGTCAGAATGCTCGTAGCACGGGCCGGGGCGCAGGATTAGCAGCAATCTTCCATTCCAGCTTATTAATTAATCAAAAACCCAGACAGAGCTTTAATTCATTTGAAAGCTTGACTCTTAGTCTTGTCCATCCAAATTGGAAGTCCCAAAAACCAGTTTTATTTGTTATTATCTATCGTCCACCTGGTCGTTACTGTGAGTTTCTCTGTGAATTTTCAGACCTTTTGTCTGACTTAGTGCTTAGCTCAGATAAGATAATTATAGTGGCCAATTTTAACATCCACACAGATGCTGAGAATGACAGCCTCAACACTGCATTTAATCTATTATTAGACTCTATTGGCTTTGCTCAAAACGTAAATGAGTCCACCCACCACTTTAATCATATCTTAGATCTTGTTCTGACTTATGGTATGGAAATTGAAGACTTAACAGTATTCCCTGAAAACTCCCTTCTGTCTGATCATTTCTTAATAACATTTACATTTACTCTGATGGACTACCCAGCAGTGGGGAATAAGTTTCATTACACTAGAAGTCTTTCAGAAAGCGCTGTAACTAGGTTTAAGGATATGATTCCTTCTTTATGTTCTCTAATGCCATATACCAACACAGTGCAGAGTAGCTACCTAAACTCTGTAAGTGAGATAGAGTATCTCGTCAATAGTTTTACATCCTCATTGAAGACAACTTTGGATGCTGTAGCTCCTCTAAAAAAGAGAGCTTTAAATCAGAAGTGCCTGACTCCGTGGTATAACTCACAAACTCGTAGCTTAAAGCAGATAACCCGTAAGTTGGAGAGGAAATGGTGTCTCACTAATTTAGAAGATCTTAACTTAGCCTGGAAAAAGAGTCTGTTGCTCTATAAAAAAGCCCTCCATAAAGCTAGGACATCTTTCTACTCATCACTAATTGAAGAAAATAAGAACAACCCCAGGTTTCTTTTCAGCACTGTAGCCAGGCTGACAAAGAGTCAGAGCTCTATTGAGCTGAGTATTCCATTAACTTTAACTAGTAATGACTTCATGACTTTCTTTGCTAACAAAATTTTAACTGTTAGAGAAAAAATTACTCATAACCATCCCAAAGATGTATCGTTATCTTTGGCTGCTTTCAGTGATGCCGGTATTTGGTTAGACTCTTTCTCTCTGATTGTTCTGAGTTATTTTCATTAGTTACTTCATCCAAACCATCAACATGTTTATTAGACCCCATTCCTACCAGGCTGCTCAAGGAAGCCCTACCATTATTTAATGCTTCGATCTTAAATATGATCAATCTATCTTTGTTAGTTGGCTATGTACCACAGGCTTTTAAGGTGGCAGTAATTAAACCATTACTTAAAAAGCCATCACTTGACCCAGCTATCTTAGCTAATTATAGGCCAATCTCCAACCTTCCTTTTCTCTCAAAAATTCTTGAAAGGGTAGTTGTAAAACAGCTAACTGATCATCTGCAGAGGAATGGTCTATTTGAAGAGTTTCAGTCAGGTTTTAGAATTCATCATAGTACAGAAACAGCATTAGTGAAGGTTACAAATGATCTTCTTATGGCCTCGGACAGTGGACTCATCTCTGTGCTTGTTCTGTTAGACCTCAGTGCTGCTTTTGATACTGTTGACCATAAAATTTTATTACAGAGATTAGAGCATGCCATAGGTATTAAAGGCACTGCGCTGCGGTGGTTTGAATCATATTTGTCTAATAGATTACAATTTGTTCATGTAAATGGGGAATCTTCTTCACAGACTAAAGTTAATTATGGAGTTCCACAAGGTTCTGTGCTAGGACCAATTTTATTCACTTTATACATGCTTCCCTTAGGCAGTATTATTAGACGGTATTGCTTAAATTTTCATTGTTACGCAGATGATACCCAGCTTTATCTATCCATGAAGCCAGAGGACACACACCAATCAGCTAAACTGCAGGATTGTCTTACAGACATAAAGACATGGATGACCTCTAATTTTCTGCTTTTAAACTCAGATAAAACTGAAGTTATTGTACTTGGCCCCACAAATCTTAGAAACATGGTGTCTAACCAGATCCTTACTCTGGATGGCATTACCCTGACCTCTAGTAATACTGTGAGAAATCTTGGAGTCATTTTTGATCAGGATATGTCATTCAAAGCGCATATTAAACAAATATGTAGGACTGCTTTTTTGCATTTACGCAATATCTCTAAAATCAGAAAGGTCTTGTCTCAGAGTGATGCTGAAAAACTAATTCATGCATTTATTTCCTCTAGGCTGGACTATTGTAATTCATTATTATCAGGTTGTCCTAAAAGTTCCCTAAAAAGCCTTCATGTTGTGGCTGGCGTGCCTGGCTGGCTTTTGTGTGTCTTTTGTTTCTGTCTTTTGGTTTTCCTTCCAGGTGGTGCGCATTTGGGACTGAGTGGCTGTGTAGCTGAGTTTATCAGGACCTCACCCTGATCACCTGAGGCTGATCACCTGCGGCTCGTCAGGACTCACAGCTGTGGTGCATCTACATGGATTGGAACATGGTGGCATTTAAGACTGGAGTACACAGTGTGTATTTGCCAGAGACTCGACTTTGTGACCAGACGGGTGAGATCGTCGTCTCAAGAGCCATCTCATCATCAGTGGATGCAGAGAACGTCCAGGTTTGTTTGTAACAGTGGACCAGAGACAGACAACCAAGTTCTGAATGGAAATGACAGTATATCACTCAGAAAATTATTCCAAACGCTCATACTGGATAAATCCAGACAACACAAGGTACTACTTAAGACTCAAGTTTGCAAGTTGCTTTGGAGTTATTACTGAGATGAACTTGTTATTTTAGAAAACAAACCACAAAAACACTACCTTCATCTACAATCTTAATTTTTGAAAGGTTTTATTTCAGCACAGAGGAAGATGTTTTATGTTCCAGAAAAAAGATGTAATATTACACTTAGCATACATCTGCCAATGCGACATTTTAAGCTGCTTTTCAATCTTTTTTATACCACACATTTGTTTCAATGAGTCTGAACTGTTCTCAACCTTGTCGGCAAACCTGATAAACACACAGTACTCTATCTGTCCAACATCAAAAGTAGAAAAAAGTATGTAGCTGTTGAATGAGATGGAGCATCTTGTACAAGCCACTTGTCCTTTTCAGGAGTTAATGGGGATCAAAATGAAGTTAAAAGTAGACTGTTGTCACATGGCCAAAAATTCAACTCCGAATAAATAATTCAACTACACATTTAGATGTGTAGTATTGTTTGTGAACATTTTACCCACAACAGCTACAAAAACAAGGAGTGCAGTAGAATGTACTCTTGGGCATGGCTGTCAAATTGTGTTTCTGTCCTGTTGGACCCAACACATAACAATACTGCAATACTTAGTGTTGTTGCATTTTCATTGAACCAGTTCACTGGAAAACTCTCTGATTATTTTCAAATTAAAAAAAAAGTGATGTATTTTTTTAAACTCAACTTGGCTAAATCAACAGAATGTCATGCTCCTGCCCGCGAGGGGCTCCTATTTTGTTGTGGGTTTTCGATGGCCTCCAGATTCTTAGCCTTCTAAGTTTTTTTGTTCATGTTATGTCATGTCATCATGGCCATACTCTTTTTATGATTAGTTTTGTTTCATTTATTTTCTGTGTATTACTTGGTGGCCACATGTTTAGTTCTGTCTTAGTTCCTGTCTTGCCTGCAGTATGTTTTACCTTATTGCTTATTGTATTCCCTTTTTCTTTTGCTCATGGTCCCTTTTTAGTTACTTAAGTCTTAGTTTAGTTTTGTTTATCACATTTATTATGCTTTAGTCACTGGCTTTGGTTATTATTTATCTTCAGTGTGTCTTATCTGATTATGTTCCATTTGTTATTTATTGCATTCTGTAGTCTCTAGATTTGTCTTTCTGTTCATTTACTTTCAGTGTAGTCATAGTTTGTTGTCATCTCTTAATGCATTTACTTTTTACATTATCAGTATCAGTTCCGTTCTAGTTCTTATTATATTCATTGATCTCCTTGTGTTCTGCTTTTAGACTAGTCATGTTATTTCCTAGCTTTGCCCCTTTTTGTTTTGTTCACGTTGATTATGGTTTGTCTTGAGCACGTCACATTTTCCACCGCTGGTTTTTCTGTCACTTATTTATCTTACCCCAGTCCACTTTGCTTTTCTCCTCACTGCACTTTCTTAGACCTGCCCTTGTGCTTTTCGGTCACGCCCCTTCCAGAACCTTCTACACACCTGTTCCACTTTTACTGTTGTGGCTGGCGTGCCTGGCTGGCTTTTGTTTGTCTTCTGTTTCTGTCTTTTGGTTTTCCTCCCAGGTGGTGCGCATTTGGGACTGAGTGGCTGTGTAGCTGAGTTTATCAGGACCTCACCCTGATCACCCGAGGCTGATCACGTGCAGCTCGTCAGGACTCACAGCTGTGGTGCATCTACACGGATTGGAACATGGTGGCATTTAAGTCTGGAGTGCACAGTGTGTGTTTGCCAGAGACTCGACCTTGTGACCAGACGGGTGAGATCGTCGTCTCAAGAGCCATCTCATCATCAGTGGATGCAGAGAACATCCAGGTTTGATGCATGGTCTGTGAAAGAGGAGGGGGTGAGGTCTCACGCTCGTCAGCACACTTCCTGAGGTACGTTAGATTTTGTGACTAACATTTATACAATCAGTAAATGTGGTGTCCCTCACACCTTGTTATATTGAGCTGTTATGTTAGTCGTTTTAATTAGCTTCCACTGCAGTGAGTTTGTGAACAGGATGTTCCATGCCTGCAGGGTGGGAAGCAGATTAGTAATTAAGCCAGGAAGTGTTTGCTGTTTGTACACCTTTGAGCGTTCTCTCTGTGTGTTGAGTGTGGACTCACAAGATGATTTCTTCATTCACAGACTCGGTTTGTCGCGGCCACCTGGGGGGTGTCGGCGGGGTCCTTGGGTCCGAACTGGTTCTGGCTCCAGACCGTTAGCGCTGCTGGGAGCGCACCGTTTACCACCTCGCCAGACCGCGCACTTATTTGTTTGTATATTTATCACATCACTGTTATGTTTATTAAACTCAGTTATCCTTTGTACCGTGCTCTGCTTATTTTATACTGGGTCCTTCAAACGCTGGTCGGTTCTCCGGGCTGCGTCCGACACATAACAGTAGTCTCTGGCCAAACATCACGGACCCAGCGGTAGCAGAGACGGTAACGCGCCGGGAAGGCGGCAGCAGACGTTCAGAAGTTATCCGGATCAGTTGCGGGTGCTCTCCGCCCGGATGGTGCGTGTTTGAGGGCCCATTGCTGAGTGCTGATTCGTGCTCTGTTGCAGCCGTGTTTCCTGTGTTTGTGCCTTATCCGTGGGTCGTGGTGGAGTGTGACTGGCGACGGCTTCGCGTCACACTTCGACTGGATAAGAGGTTTAAACGGGAGCTGCAGGAGTGGGTCTGTAATGGGTGAACGCGCACGGCGGAGCTCTGTGGCACGGGTCGCGGTGCTTCCTGTGTTACAGTCGTAGCCCCGTTTCCCCGGGTAATGATAGCTACTGCGTCTGTTGTGTCAGCTCCGGTGTTATTTAGTTGAATCACATTTTTGGTTGTGTGTTGCACACAGCTGCGCACAGAAGAGCAGCTTGAGTTTGTTTTCTCAGTTACCAAAGGGGGTTTTTCATTTTTAGCACTCTGGCTCCCTCTGTTGGTGACTGAGTCACATTACCGTCAAGCTCTTAAGTTGGAACAGGTGTGTTCCATTTGTTTGAGCTTGACGGTATAAATCACTTATTGGTTTTGTGTTGGTTCATTTTTTGTAGGTGTTTTTTGAGTTGGTTTTTGTGTGGGATTTTATTTTTTACACTATTAGTGTCTGGGGTTGTGACCCTGCAGTCTATCTGGGGCAGAAACAGGACCCAAATAACTGTTTGTTAGTCTGTTGGTCTTTCTTTTTGTTTCTTTTGGTTTCACCTCCCGGGGTTTGATGGGACGGTCCCCTGGGGGGTGATGGGGGGGGGGGGGGGGTAATTGGGTTCTTTTTTCTTTTGTTATTTTTTTGTTGTGCCCTCTCTTCTCCTCTGGCTCCAGCCGTGTGAGCCGTGTGTGTCGGTGTTGCTGGAGTGGTGCAGTTTGGTTATGCTGGGCGTTTCCCAGGTAACCTCTGCACCCGGGAGGGGAGGGGGGGGGGGTTTGGGGTATTTTCTTTTATTCCCTCTCTTCTCCTCTGGCTCCAGCCGTGTGAGCCGTAGGTTGTCGGCGTTGCTGGAGTGGTGCGGTTTGGTTATGCTGGGCATTTCCCAGGTAACCTCTGCACCTGGGGGGGGGGGGTGTTTTTGTTTGTTGATTCTCTGTTCCACCTCCGGCTTCAGCGCGCCTTTGAGCCGTCTGCCATCGGCGTGGCTGAGGTCTGGGGCAGTGGGATATACCCGCAGCTGGTGGCTGGTTTAGAAGTCGGAGGAGTGGCGCCGTTTTGTGCCATCTGCCATAACCGCTGTTCCACTCCTCCCCATTGGCTTCTGGGGTATAGTCACGGTTGGTGACACTGGACGTGCTTCCAGTTTCCACTGCGCCAAGGGGGTGGGGTTGGGGTTGTTTTGTTTGTATGTTTTTTTTTTCTCCTTTTGTTTTTCCCCCCAGTTTCCGCCCTCAGGGTGTGACTGTGGTGTCCTCTGGGGCGGAAAGGGCTGTGGGTCCATCTAGCCATAGACGGCCGGGGCTGGGTCCGTTGGTCATGAGGGGAGGCGTCTCCTGGGGTTGATGGAATGGTCCTCTGGGAGGCGCTGGGAGTCCCCGTGGGTGACGTTGGATCCCAGAGGGACCTCGGCTGTGGTTATTACTCCTGGAGCTGGCGTTTTTATTTGCAAGCTTAAGTTTGGGTTGTTTTTCTTTTCTCCCCTTCCCGGGGTTTGATGGGACGGTCCCCTGGGGAGGGGGGGGGGGGGGTGGTTTGGTTGTTTGTGTTTGTCTTTTTTGTTTTATGACTAATCAGACTGTGAACATGGTTGGACAAAGGCTGACCGCACAGGTTTAAGAACTCCTGGCCACACCTGTGCTAATTGACAGACAGAAACAAAGGCAAAGATGCAGCCAGAGGAGAAGACATCAACCGTTCTGTTAAATGAAGATTCTGTTGGAAGATGTATGCAGATACGGTTTCCAGCCATGGTCCCTGGAGGGGGGTGTTTCTCCTGGGCCAGGTTTGTGTGGTTGCCGGGAGGCTTCCCGTGAGGGTGGGGTGATGTTGTGGCTGGCGTGCCTGGCTGGCTTTTGTTTGTCTTCTGTTTCTGTCTTTTGGTTTTCCTCCCAGGTGGTGTGCATTTGGGACTGAGTGGCTGTGTAGCTGAGTTTATCAGGACCTCACCCTGATCACCTGAGGCTGATCACGTGCAGCTCGTCAGGACTCACAGCTGTGGTGCATCTACACGGATTGGAACATGGTGGCATTTAAGTCTGGAGTGCACAGTGTGTGTTTGCCAGAGACTCGACCTTGTGACCAGACGGGTGAGATCGTCGTCTCAAGAGCCATCTCATCATCAGTGGATGCAGAGAACGTCCAGGTTTGATGCATGGTCTGTGAAAGAGGAGGGGGTGAGGTCTCACGCTCGTCAGCACACTTCCTGAGGTACGTTAGATTTTGTGACTAACATTTATACAGTCAGTAAATGTGGTGTCCCTCACACCTTGTTATATTGAGCTGTTATGTTAGTCGTTTTAATTAGCTTCCACTGCAGTGAGTTTGTGAACAGGATGTTCCATGCCTGCAGGGTGGGAAGCTGATTAGTAATTAAGCCAGGAAGTGTTTGCTGTTTGTACACCTTTGAGCGTTCTCTCTGTGTGTTGAATGTGGACTCACAAGATGATTTCTTCATTCACAGACTCGGTTTGTCGCGGCCACCTGGGGGGTGTCGGCGGGGTCCTTGGGTCCGAACTGGTTCTGGCTCCGGACCGTTAGTGCTGCTGGGAGCGCACCGTTTACCACCTCGCCAGACCGCGCACTTATTTGTTTGTATATTTATCACATCACTGTTATGTTTATTAAACTCAGTTATCCTTTGTACCGTGCTCTGCTTATTTATACTGGGTCCTTCAAACGCTGGTCGGTTCTCCGGCTGCGTCCGACACATAACATTTACGTCTTGATTAGTCTGCACCTTAATTAAGCCTTCACAGTTCCACTGCTCACCACCAGATTGTTGATTTCATGTCACTTTCCAGCCTTTGTTCCAAGCTCTCCTAGGTCCTGTTTTTTGCTTGCCAGAACTTTGACCTTGTTTTGTCCTTGAACTTGAGTTTGTCTTTGCCTTTGATTGCCACCTCGCTATGTATTTTGACCTGTGTCCGTTTGTTGAACCATGCCTCCGCCTTATGCCTGAGACAGTAGTTTCATAAAAAAAAAGAAATGGACATGTTGCGAGTGTAACTACAGTTTTAGGCTTCAGGAACTAGGTCTACTCAAACCAAATAATTCAGATATAAGGCTGAAATGATTAATCGACTAACTCGAATAATTCGATTACAAAAAATGTTCGAGGCAAATTCTGTGCCTCAAAACCTCATTTAACTTTGAAGTACATATGCCAGGCCTGTGTGTGTCACTGTAATGTCCCCAGAAAAACAAACAGAAGAAGACTCGAGCAAGCGCAGTGTAAGCGCTAATCAAATTAGCACAAAAGCTACCACTTTCCAACGTGACACACAGAGTGAAATAAAGCCTTTTAGGAGAAAAAACAGTCCACACTGATCATCTGAAATAGCTTACTGTGAATTTAAAGCGAAGCAGTATGTTTCTTTTTTTTTTTTTTTTAAACAGTTTCATCCGCTGCTGGCTCTCCGCTCTACGTGGGGAGTGGCTATTCGCCCGGCGGCTGGCTGCTGCCTCTCTCTGCTCAGAGTGAGTGGCTCAGCACTGCCCTCACACCGGACGACTCACAGCTCCGTTCCTGAACACATTAACAAATAGTTTCTGGAAGATGATCCTCTCAGCAGAAGTCCACTTTTTCTTGTGTGAAAGACTCAGACTCGCACTGAGTGTTTCGCTTTTTAATTTTTGCTTTTTTTGGGCAACACACAATGCTTCACAAACACGGCAACTTAAATAAAATAATAATTAAAAAAAACTGACTGCAGGCTTGCATGCTGAACCTCCAGCTGAAATGCACTGGCTGAATCGCAGAGAAAGAGGGATAAAAAAAAATTCAGGCAGGGACCCAGTCCACCACCTTAAAAAAAGAAAAAAAAACTAGGACTGCAAGCAGTCATATACGGGCCCTCGTTCCGCCTACCGAGACCAGCGCATCCCCTTGTGACCACATGTGGGCATGTGCATACAGGGGCAACCACTCATCACACAGTTCAGATTTCAAGCAGATCACACAATGCATGCAGGAGTTATGACATGTTGATAGTTCATCCACTAGGGGGCACTCAGTGTACAAACAGAGGAGTAAGGTGTGGTAAGGGGCTGACCGTCATTACACATGTGAAGTTTCAAATCAGTTAGGTAAAGCATGAAGGAGTTATGACCAGTTGATTGTTTATCCACCTGGGGGGCGCTCAGAACACAAACAGAGGGGCCAGGTGTGTTCAGGGCCAAGTGTCATCACACATGTGAAGTTGCATGTCAATCAGGCAAAAGCATGAAGGAGTTATCATGACTTGATGTTCCATGGTGAAGGGTCAAAATGGTGGCACCATAGCGGCCACACCCTTCGACATAGAGAAAAGCTTTTGATAACTTTTGATCAGTATCATCTCTGGATGCTGTGAAAGAAATTTGAAGTGCATTGGACAAAATCCCTAGCAGGAGTTCCCTCAAATACAGTGTGTGGAAATCACACCAAAATGAGAAGAAAATTCAAAATAGCTGATTTCCTGTTTGGAGTAGACCCATGGTGCAAGAGACTTTTTTGTACGTCTGTGCAAGTCACACATGTGTACCAATTTTCATCTCTCTACTCCAAAAAAAACCTATGGGGAGGGGTTTTTGAATGTTTCAAGGGGGCGCTATTGAGGCATTTTGCCCCGCCCATGGGCGACGCCCCTATGAATTGTAAGAAGTTGTTGTGCTGTACCTGTGTATCAATTTTCATGATGATATGACAAAATTAAAGCCGTCAAAAGGAAGAACATAATTTCATGGCGAAGGGGCGATATTCGGCATGCCGCCACACGGACGCCGTTACTCACTTCACGGCGTCATCGCCTGCGTTCACCAACTTGTTCTGCATGTTTAGAAATGGAATGAAGTTGATTGGGTTAACTGTGTGACATCAGGACCTGTAAAGTAAAAATTGGACATTTGCTGTTACCATTGGGGGCGCTATGGCAACGGTGGGAAGTTAATATATGTACACGTTCAGGGCGGAGCCCTCATGTCCGGCACGTTTGAAGGATCTACGATGAAGTATGTGGGCGTGACAGCTGTTCAAAGTGAAACGGCATGCTCTGAAAAGCTGCCAAAGTTTGACGAACCCTAGCAGCCACGCCTTTGACCTAATTACATTCTTTTGATAACTATTGATCACTATTGGGTCATGATGATGTTGACCAAATTTGAAGATGATCGGATGAAATCCCTAGGACGAGTTCTTCGAATGTAAGTAGTGGAAATGGCCAAAAATGGCAAAAATTACCTCAAAATCGAAACTTAAAATCAAAATGCCCGACTTCCTGTCGACATTTCACCATGACGGTAAGAGAATTTTTTGTGCGTCCCAGTATGGTAAATATGTGTACCGAATTTCGTGAGGCTACGACGAAAAAAACCCTATGCGGAGGGTTTTTTTTGCGCTATTTTGCTGCAACCTTGTGCGTGACCCCCAAAATATCAAATTTTGGATCTGGCCGTATCACTTTGCAAAGTTTGGTGAGTTTTTGAGCATGGGAAAGGGCCGAAATTTTGATTTTAATAGTGAGAAGAATAATGATAATAACTACGATTGCAAGCAGTCATATATGGGCCCTCGTTCCGCGCGACCGCCTACTGAGGCCAGCGCATCACGTTGTGACCAGCTGTGGGCATGTGCGTACAGGTGCAACCACTCATCACACAGTTAAAATTTCAAGCAAATCACACAATGCATGAAGGAGTTATGACATGTTGATAGTTCATCCACTAGCGGGCGCTCAGTGTAGAAACAGAGGGGCAAAGTGTGGTAAGGGGCTGACCCTCATTACACATGTGAAGTTTCAAGTCAGTCAGGTAAAGCATAAGGAGTTATGACCAGTTGATTGTTCATCCACTAGGGGGTGCTCAGAGCACAAATAGAGGGGTCAGGTGTGTACAGGCAGACAATAATCACAGTTCAAGTTTCAAGCAAATCAAATTTGAAAGATTCAAGGGGGCGCTGTTGAGGCATTTTGCCCCGCCCATGGGTGACGCCCTGATTTCTTCATTCACAGACTCGGTTTGTCGCGGCCACCTGGGGGGTGTCGGCGGGGTCCTTGGGTCCGAACTGGTTCTGGCTCCGGACCGTTAGTGCTGCTGGGAGCGCACCGTTTACCACCTCGCCAGACCGCGCACTTATTTGTTTGTATATTTATCACATCACTGTTATGTTTATTAAACTCAGTTATCCTTTGTACCGTGCTCTGCTTATTTTATACTGGGTCCTTCAAACGCTGGTCGGTTCTCCGGGCTGCGTCCGACACATAACATTTACGTCTTGATTAGTCTGCACCTTAATTAAGCCTTCACAGTTCCACTGCTCACCACCAGATTGTTGATTTCATGTCACTTTCCAGCCTTTGTTCCAAGCTCTCCTAGGTCCTGTTTTTTGCTTGCCAGAACTTTGACCTTGTTTTGTCCTTGAACTTGAGTTTGTCTTTGCCTTTGATTGCCACCTCGCTATGTATTTTGACCTGTGTCCGTTTGTTGAACCATGCCTCCGCCTTATGCCTGAGACAGTAGTTTCATAAAAAAAAAGAAAATGGACATGTTGCGAGTGTAACTACAGTTTTAGGCTTCAGGAACTAGGTCTACTCAAACCAAATAATTCAGATATAAGGCTGAAATGATTAATCGACTAACTCGAATAATTCGATTACAAAAATGTTCGAGGCAAATTCTGTGCCTCAAAACCTCATTTAACTTTGAAGTACATATGCCAGGCCTGTGTGTGTCACTGTAATGTCCCCAGAAAAACAAACAGAAGAAGACTCGAGCAAGCGCAGTGTAAGCGCTAATCAAATTAGCACAAAAGCTACCACTTTCCAACGTGACACACAGAGTGAAATAAAGCCTTTTAGGAGAAAAAACAGTCCACACTGATCATCTGAAATAGCTTACTGTGAATTTAAAGCGAAGCAGTATGTTTCTTTTTTTTTTTTTTTAAACAGTTTCATCCGCTGCTGGCTCTCCGCTCTACGTGGGGAGTGGCTATTCGCCCGGCGGCTGGCTGCTGCCTCTCTCTGCTCAGAGTGAGTGGCTCAGCACTGCCCTCACACCGGACGACTCACAGCTCCGTTCCTGAACACATTAACAAATAGTTTCTGGAAGATGATCCTCTCAGCAGAAGTCCACTTTTTCTTGTGTGAAAGACTCAGACTCGCACTGAGTGTTTCGCTTTTTAATTTTTGCTTTTTTTGGGCAACACACAATGCTTCACAAACACGGCAACTTAAATAAAATAATAATTAAAAAAACTGACTGCAGGCTTGCATGCTGAACCTCCAGCTGAAATGCACTGGCTGAATCGCAGAGAAAGAGGGATAAAAAAAAAATTCAGGCAGGGACCCAGTCCACCAACCTTAAAAAAAGAAAAAAAAACTAGGACTGCAAGCAGTCATATACGGGCCCTCGTTCCGCCTACCGAGACCAGCGCATCCCCTTGTGACCACATGTGGGCATGTGCATACAGGGGCAACCACTCATCACACAGTTCAGATTTCAAGCAGATCACACAATGCATGCAGGAGTTATGACATGTTGATAGTTCATCCACTAGGGGGCACTCAGTGTACAAACAGAGGAGTAAGGTGTGGTAAGGGGCTGACCGTCATTACACATGTGAAGTTTCAAATCAGTTAGGTAAAGCATGAAGGAGTTATGACCAGTTGATTGTTTATCCACCTGGGGGGCGCTCAGAACACAAACAGAGGGGCCAGGTGTGTTCAGGGCCAAGTGTCATCACACATGTGAAGTTGCATGTCAATCAGGCAAAGCATGAAGGAGTTATCATGACTTGATGTTCCATGGTGAAGGGTCAAAATGGTGGCACCATAGCGGCCACACCCTTCGACATAGAGAAAAGCTTTTGATAACTTTTGATCAGTATCATCTCTGGATGCTGTGAAAGAAATTTGAAGTGCATTGGACAAAATCCCTAGCAGGAGTTCCCTCAAATACAGTGTGTGGAAATCACACCAAAATGAGAAGAAAATTCAAAATAGCTGATTTCCTGTTTGGAGTAGACCCATGGTGCAAGAGACTTTTTTGTACGTCTGTGCAAGTCACACATGTGTACCAATTTTCATCTCTCTACTCCAAAAAAAACCTATGGGGAGGGGTTTTTGAATGTTTCAAGGGGGCGCTATTGAGGCATTTTGCCCCGCCCATGGGCAACGCCCCTATGAATTGTAAGAAGTTGTTGTGCTGTACCTGTGTATCAATTTTCATGATGATATGACAAAATTAAAGCCGTCAAAAGGAAGAACATAATTTCATGGCGAAGGGGCGATATTCGGCATGCCGCCACACGGACGCCGTTACTCACTTCACGGCGTTCATCGCCTGCGTTCACCAACTTGTTCTGCATGTTTTAGAAATGGAATGAAGTTGATTGGGTTAACTGTGTGACATCAGGACCTGTTAAAGTAAAAATTGGACATTTGCTGTTACCATTGGGGGCGCTATGGCAACGGTGGGAAGTTAATATATGTACACGTTCAGGGCGGAGCCCTCATGTCCGGCACGTTTGAAGGATCTACGATGAAGTATGTGGGCGTGACAGCTGTTCAAAGTGAAACGGCATGCTCTGAAAAGCTTGCCAAAGTTTGACGAACCCTAGCAGCCACGCCTTTTGACCTAATTACATTCTTTTGATAACTATTGATCACTATTGGGTCATGATGATGTTGACCAAATTTGAAGATGATCGGATGAAATCCCTAGGACGAGTTCTTCGAATGTAAGTAGTGGAAATGGCCAAAAATGGCAAAAATTACCTCAAAATCGAAACTTAAAATCAAAATGCCCGACTTCCTGTCGACATTTCACCATGACGGTAAGAGAATTTTTTGTGCGTCCCAGTATGGTAAATATGTGTACCGAATTTCGTGAGGCTACGACGAAAAAACCCTATGCGGAGGGTTTTTTTTGCGCTATTTTGCTGCAACCTTGTGCGTGACCCCCAAAATATCAAATTTTGGATCTGGCCGTATCACTTTGCAAAGTTTGGTGAGTTTTTGAACATGGGAAAGGGCCGAAATTTTGATTTTAATAGTGAGAAGAATAATGATAACTACGATTGCAAGCAGTCATATATGGGCCCTCGTTCCGCGCGACCGCCTACTGAGGCCAGCGCATCACGTTGTGACCAGCTGTGGGCATGTGCGTACAGGTGCAACCACTCATCACACAGTTAAAATTTCAAGCAAATCACACAATGCATGAAGGAGTTATGACATGTTGATAGTTCATCCACTAGCGGGCGCTCAGTGTAGAAACAGAGGGGCAAAGTGTGGTAAGGGGCTGACCCTCATTACACATGTGAAGTTTCAAGTCAGTCAGGTAAAGCATAAGGAGTTATGACCAGTTGATTGTTCATCCACTAGGGGGTGCTCAGAGCACAAATAGAGGGGTCAGGTGTGTACAGGGCAGACAATAATCACAGTTCAAGTTTCAAGCAAATCAAATTTGAAAGATTCAAGGGGGCGCTGTTGAGGCATTTGCCCCGCCCATGGGTGACGCCCTGATGAAATGTAAGAGGTTGTCGCGCAGTACCTATGTATCAGTTTTCATGATGATATGACAAAATTAAAGCCGTCAAAAGGAAGAACGAAATTTCATGGCGAAAGGTCGATATTTGGCACGCCGCCACACGGGCGCCATTAGTCGTAACTTCACGGCGTTCATTGCCTACGTTCACCAACTTGTTCTGCATTTTAGAAGTGGAATAAAGTTGATTGGATTAACTATGTGACATCAGGACTTGTTAAAGTAAAAATATGACATTTCCTGTTACCACCGGGGGGCGCTATGGCGGAGGTGGGAAGTTAATATATGCAGGTGTTCAGGGCGGAACCCTCATCATGTCCAGCAACTTTGAAGGATCTGCGATAAAGTATGTGGGCATGACAGCCGTTCAATGTGAAACGGCGTGCTCCGAAAAGCTCGCCAAAATTTGACGAACCCTAGCAACCACGCCTTTTGACCTAATTACATTTTTTTGATAACTTTTGATCGCCTTTGGGTCATGATGATGTTGACCAAATTTGAAGACGATTGGATGAAATTCCTAGGACGAGTTCGTTCAAATGTAAGTACTGGAAATGGCCAGAAATGGCAAAAATTACCTCAAAATCAAAACTTAAAATCAAAATGGCCGACTTCCTGTGAAGGAAGGAGTTATGACATGTTGATGGTTCATCCACTAGGGGGCGCTCAATGCACAAAAAGGTGGCAGGTGTGTTGAGGGGCCAACTGTCATCACACGTGAATTTTCAAGGCAATCAGGCAAAGCATGGAGTTATCATGACTTGATGTTCCATGGCAAAGTGCCAAAATGGTGGTGCCATAGCAACCACACCTTTCGACATAGAGAAAAGCTTTCGATAACTTTTGATCAGTATCATCTCTGGATACTGTGAAAGAAATTTGAAGTGCATTGGACAAAATCCTTAGGAAAAGTTTGTTCAAATACAACGTGGAAATCATGGCAAAATGACAAGAAAATTAAAAATGGCCGACTTCCTGTTTGGAGTAGACCAGTGGTGCAAGAGACTTTTTTGTACGTCTATGCAAGTCACACATGTGTACCAATTTTCATCTCCCTACTTCAAAAAAGCCCCTATGGGGAGGGATTTTTGAAAGATTCAAGGGGGCGATATTGAGGCATTTTGCCCCGCCCATGGGCGATGCCCCTATGAATTGTAAGAGGTTGTCGTGCTTGACCTGTGTATCAGTTTTCATGATGATATGACAAAATTAAAGCCGTCAAAAGGAAGAACATATTTTCATGGCAAAGGGGCGATATTCGGCATGCCGCCACACAGACGCCATTACTTGTAACTTCACAGCGATCATCACCTATGTTCACCAACTTGTTCTGCATGTTTTAGAAGTTGAATGAAGTTGATTGGGTTAACTATGTGACATCATTACCTGTTTAAGTATAATGTTCCATGGCGACGGGTCAAAATTGCGGCGCCATAGCGGCCACACCCATTTACATAGAGAAAAGCTTTCAATAACGTTTGACCAGTATCATCTCTGGATGATCTGGAAGAAATTTGAAGTGCATTGGACAAAATCCCTAGGAGGAGTTCGTTCAAGTACAAAGTGTGGAAATCACGCCAAAATGACAAGAAAATTCAAAATGGCCGACTTCCTGTTTGGAGTAGACCCATGGTGCAAGAGACTTTTTTGTACATCTATGCACGTCACACGTGTACCAATTTTCATCTCCCTACTCCAAAAAACCCTATGGGGAGGGGTTTTTGAATGTTTGAAGGGGGCGCTATTGAGGCATTTTGCCCCGCCCATGGGCAACACCCCTATGACTTGTAAGAGGATGTCGTGCTTGACCTGTGTATCAATTTTCATGATGATATGACAAAATTAAAGCCATCAAAAGGAAGAAGGTAATTTCATGGTGAATGGGCGATATTCGGCATGCCGCCACATGGACACTGTTACTTGTAACTTCACAGCGTTCATCGCCTATGTTCACCAACTTGTTCTGCATGTTTTAGAAGTGGAAAGAAGTTAATTGGGTTAACTATGTGACATCAGGACCTGTTAAAGTAAAAATAGGACATTTCCTGTTACCACCGGAGGGCACTATGGCAAACGTGGGAAATTAATATATGCTGACGTTCAGGGCAGAGCCCTCATCGTGTCCAGCATGTTTGAAGGATCTACGATGAAGTATGTGGGTGTGACAGCCGTTAAAAGTGAACCGGCGTGCTCCGAAAAGCTCGCCAAAGTTTGACGAACCATGCAGCCATGCCTTTTGACCTAATTACATTCATTTGATAACTTTTAATCACCATTGGGTCATGATAATGTTGACCAAATTTGAAAACGATTGGATGAAATCCCTAGGATGAGTTCGTTAAAATGTAAGTCGTGGAAATGGCCAAAAGTTGCAAAAATGAGCTCAAAATTGAAACATAAAATCAAAATGGCTGACGTCCTGTCGACATTTCACCATGATGGTAACAGACTTTTTTGTGCGTCCCAGCATGGTAAATATGTGTACCGAATTTCGTGAGGCTACAACAAAAAAATCCCTATGCGGAGGTTTTTTTTTAAAATGTCTAGGGGGCGCTATTTCGCGATTTCGCTGCGACCTTGTGCGCAACCCCCAAAATATTGAATTTCGGATCCGGCCAGACGACTTTGCAAAGTTTGGTGAGTTTTTGAGCATGGGAAAGGGCCAAAATTTTGATTTTAAAGTGAGAATAATAATAATAATAAAAACTAGGACTCCAAGCAGTCATGTATGGGCCCTCGTTCTACGCGACCGCCTAGCCAGGTCAGTGCGTGCCCTTGTGACCAGATGTGGGCATGTGCATCCAGGGGCAACCACTCATCACACAGTTAAAATTTTAAGCAAATCACACATTGCATGAAGGAGTTATGACATGTTGATGGTTCATCCACTAGGAGGCGCTCAGTGTACAAACAGATGGGTAAGGTGTGGTAAGGGGCTGACCCTCATTACACGTGAAGTTTCAAGTCAGTCAGGTAAGGCATGAAGGAGTTATGACATGTTGATGGTTCATCCACTAGGGGGTGCTCAGTGTACAAACAGAGAGGTCAGATGTGTTCAGCGGCCAACCATCATCACATGTGAAGTTTCAAGTCAATCAGGCAAAGCATGAAGGAGTTATCATGAATTGATGTTCCATGGCGAAGGGTCAGAATGGCGGCACCATGGCGGCCACACCCTTCGACATAGTGAAAAGCTTTCGATAACTTTTAGTTAGTATCATCTCTGGATGCTGTGAAAGAAATTTGAAGTGCATTGGACAAAATCCGTAGGAGGAGTTCCTTCAAACACAATGTGTGGAAATCACGCCAAAATGACAAGAAAATTCAAAATGGCCGACTTCTTGTTTGGAGTAGACCAATGGTGCAAGAGACTTTTTCTGCGTCTTTGCAAGTCACACGTGTACCAATTTTCATCTCCCTACTCCAAAAAAACCCCTATGGGAAAGTGTTTTTGAAAGTTTCAAGGAGGCGCTATTGAGGCATTCTGCCTCGCCCATGGGCAACGCCCCAATGAATTGTAAGAGGTTGTCTTGCTTGACCTGTGTATCAGTTTTCATGATGATATGACAAAATTAAAGCCATCAAAAGGAAACGCCGTTACTCCTAACCAATATATATATATATATATATAAGCATCAAGTAACATCTAAGGATTGATATAATTGTTAAAATTTGCAGATGTTTATTTTGTATTGGGAGAAATTTGCAATTAATCACATGTCCATTAAACTGGACGCCATAGCACGGGCTATTTTTCAACTGCAATACATGTGCTTACTCTATCTTTGCTGGGTCTTCCTCGGGGCCTCCTCCCAATGGGACGTGCCCGGAACACCTCTCCAGCGAGGCATCCAGGGGCCATCCGGAAAAGATGCCCGAGCCACCTCAACTGACTCCTTTCGACGTGGAGCAGCAGCGGCTTGACTCCGAGCTCCTCCCGAGTGACCAAGCTCCTCACCCTTTCTCTAAGGGAGCGCCCAGCCACCCTGCGGAGGAAACTCATCTCGACCGCTTGTACTCGCAATCTCATTCTTTCGGTCATGAGTCAAATCTCATGACCATAGGTGAGGATCGGAACGTAGATCGATCGGTAAATCGAGAGCTTTGCCCCCCTACTCAGCTCTCTCTTCACCACGACGGTCCGATACAGCGACCGCATCACTGCAGACGCTGCACCGATCCATCTATCGATCTCATGCTCCATCTGTCCCTCACTCGTGAACAAGACCCCGAGATACTTAAACTCCTCCACTTGAGGCAAGGACACTCCACCGACCTGAAGAGGGCAAACCACCTTTTTCCGGTCGAGAACCATGGCCTTGGATTTGGAGGTGCTGATCTTCATCCCTGACGCTTCAAACGGCTGCAAACCGCCCCAGTGCACGCTGTAGGTCCTGATTTGACGAAGCCAACAGAACCACATCGTCCGCAAACAGCAGAGACGAGATTCTGTGGTTCCCAAACCAGACCCCCTCTACACCCTGGCTGCGCCTAGAAATTCTATCCATAAAAATAATGAACAGAACCGGTGACAAAGGGCTGCCCTGGCGGAGGCCAACATGCACTGGAAACAGGTTTGACTTACTACCGGTAGTGCGAACCAAGCTCCTGCTGCGGTCGTACAGGGACCGGATAGCCCTTAGCAAAGGACCCCGGACCCCGTACTCCCGAGCACCCCCCACAGGGTGCCCCGAGGGACACAGTTGAACGCCTTCTCCAGATCCACAAAACACGTGGACTGGTTGGGCAAACTCCCATGAACCCTCGAGCACCTGATGGAGCGTGTAGAGCTGGTCCAGTGTGCTGCGACCAGGATGAAATCCACACTGCTCCTCCTGTCAGCTGCCTCCTGAGTCCCACCTACCAACAAAGATAAGTAGGACTCCTTCTTCAGTTTGACGGCATCCCTTACTTTCGGCGTCCACCACCAGGTTCGGGGATTGCCGCCGCGACAGGCACCAGAGACCTTGTGACCACCGCTACGAGCGGCCACATTGACAATGGAGGTGGAGAACATGGTCCACTCGGACTCCATGTCTCCAACCTCCCCCGGGATCTGGGACGAGCTCTCCCGGAGGTGGGAGTTGAAGACCTTGTCGACAGAGGGTTCCGCCAGTTGTTCCCAGCAGACCCTCACGATACATTTGGGCCTGCCAGGTCTGACTGGCTTCCTCCCCTCCCAGCGGATCCAACTCACCACCAGGTGGTGATCGGTCGACAGCTCTGCCCCTCTCTTCACTCGAGTGTCCGAGACACGTGGCCGAAGGTCAGATGATACGACTACAACGTCGATCATCGACCTCCGGCTCAGGGTGTCCTGGTGCCACGTGCACTTATGGACACCCTTGTGCTCGAACATGGTGTTTGTGATGGACAAACCGTGACTAACACAGAAGTCCAACAACTGAACACCACTCAGGTTCAGATCGGGGAGGCCGTGTTTCCCGATCACCCCCCTCCAGGTCTCACTGTTGCCACCCACGTGGGCGTTGAAATCCCCCAGGAGAACAGTGGAGTCCCCAGTCGGAGCCCTATCTAGTACCCCTCCCAGGGACTCCAAGAAGGTCGGGTACTCTGCACTGCCGCTCGCCCCGTAGGCCGAGACAACAGTGAGAGACCTGTCCCTGACCCGAAGGCGTAAGGACGCGACCCTCTCGTTCACCGGAGTGAACTCCAACACATGGCGACTGAGCTGGGGAGCAATAAGCAATGCGACCCCAGCTCTCCGCCTCTCCCCGTGGGCAACGCCAGAAAAATGAAGCGTCCAGCCCCTCTCCAGGAATTGGGTACCAGAGCCCAAGCTGTGCGTGGAAGTGAGCCCGACTATCTCTAGTGAGTATCTCTCAACCTCCTGCACAAGCTCAGGCTCCTTCCCCCCCAGCGAGGTGACATTCCACGTCCCAACAGCCAGGGGCTGTGAGCATGGACTGGGCCGCCGGGCTACCCGCCCTCGAGTGCCACCCAATCCTCTCTGCACCCTACCCCTATGGCCCCCTCTGCAGGTGGTGAACCCACAGGAGGGCGGGCCCAAGTTGCTCTTTCATACCGGGCAACGTCTCGGTCCTTGATTTTTTACTGGTCATGGAGGTTCTGAACTGCCCTTAGTCTTACCCGTCACCTAGGACCTGTTTGCCTTGGGAGACACTACAAGGGGCACAGAGCCCCCGACAACATAGCTCCTAGGATCATCCGGGTACGCAAACTCCCCCACCATGATAAGGTGGCAGCTAGAGGGGGAGAAGAAAAATTTCAATTGCACATTTAATTTCATGCCTAAAGAGAAATAAAAACAAATTTGGAAAAAGAATCTTGAATGAGGTTCTCATAATTCATGCATGAAAGGGTTAAATTCCTGGTACTTGGGGATGTGTATCCTCGCAGATTGTAATTGTTAAAAATGCTTATTTGGATAGCTAAAAGAATTGCAAAAAGGTTTGTTTGGCAGCCCTGAGAAGGGCTAGAATAAAATTGGTTCCAAAATGAAGTGGATTTTGGGGTCTGTTGAACAGATCCACGTTCACTTGGTAGTCAGCTTGAGCGATCACAAGGCCTGAAGGGAGCTCTGTCACTCAGATGTTGGTCCTTCTATTTACACAACTCACTGCTGAGACATATTCCAATATCCTTCATCAGTGAAGCTCCTGACTGCTGATTTATGCCACCTCCAGCAGGCAGCATGCAGTGACGGCTTTGACTGAAATGTTGTCAGAGAAATATGACAAGGAGTTTGTTTCATTGCCTGCAAGCTCCTGTATATTGACTGTCATTGATTCAACACTACGCTAGCGTCAGGTTCTTTGTAGTTTACCAGTTTAATGTTGCATGATATTCTCCTAAATCAATAGGTGTGCTGTTAAAAAACATTTTCTTAATGGGACAGAACAATGGTTTAATGCCTTGTGTTTCCATTATTCTTTAGAGTCCAGTTTTAACTTGGGATTGAGTGCACAAGAATGATTGTAACTCTGAAATATTGTCATTTGCTTCCAAAAAAGTAATCTTTGCTCCATGTTTGAATTCAAAGGTGAACAGCGACAAGAGACCCGAGGGTGTTGATTGCAGTGTTTCTGATATGCCCCTGCTTGACAGCTTGAAAATTCATGTGGATGATGATGAGGAGCTACGAATGCTGGCAAGTCTAAAACGGGAACAGGAGGAAGATGAATGCGGAGCTTCTGGCTTCAGTACATCTCAGATCTACCAGTCTAATGTTAGTGTGAGCATCAGCAGTGATTACACCTCTACCTGGACCCACATTCCAATGGTCTATACCATCATACTCTGCTTTTATTGATTAGGCTTTACTAATAAGAAGCATGTGTTTAAAGTGCATCATATACATGCTGCTATCATTAGTTTGTTTTCTCACAATTAATTTATGTGGCCCTTACCTGTGCTAATTTCCGTTTCAAGTGCTCACCTTATGCTCCCATAAAGTGCTAATGTTCCTCTTTCTCTGGTATTTTCAGCATTAGAATGCTTTTGAAGCAAGAAAGACATTAATTGTCCTCTTACAGCTTTTAAAAGTGCACAAGCATAATATCTGTTTTCTCCAAAGACTGTTTATGAGGTCATTTGGAATGATTCTCAGAAGTTGTGAAGAACTCAAACATGGTACACTCTGCTTGTTTACTGAAGGTCATTTACAGTAGATCTATGGATCATTAGCATAAGCTCATTTCATTTGTGAGAAGAGACGGTGCCCTTTTGGCCTTACTGTTATCTGTTGTGTCCCCTGTGACTGCAGTCATTAAAGATGCTTTAGATTTCGGCTTTTAAGCATAATTGTACACACAGACATGTGTTCATCTTCTGAAATTGAGGTAGTACACAATGAATACTCTCATTACTTCAAGAATTAACACTTCATTCCCCCTTTTATGAAGAAAAACAATAATATGGTTCTGATAAAATAAGCACATCTTTAGGACAGCACATATACTGATGAAACCTGGCTGGATTTTAGATTTAGAAATGCAAATGGAAACAGCACTACCATCAGCATTAAATGACATTTCTTAGCTATTTTAACAAAAAGTAAAAGAAAAGAAAGAAAACTAAAAATGAGAGATCAAGAAAAGGAGTAAGATAATCCCAACAAATATTTCAAATAAAAATGTGGTTTTGGTGAGCAAGTAAAACTTTAAAAATCATATACAGAGTCAGGTTAGGTGACTAAGGGGACTAGGAATAATAATAGTCATTGTCTGATCGTGGGACGCCTCAGAATCAACAACAACAGCAAAAAAATAAAACAAAACCCTGTTTCTTGTCTGTAGATGCCATTGTGCAGGTGTCCCTGCTGTTAGAATTAATGGTGCTGCTGCAGCTGACACTACATCTCCAGTTACTGTTTTGGCTGATATGTAACATCATCCTCAGGTGACCGTGGGCTGTGTGTGGTTTCTTAGGTTAAACAAAAAGTTATGTGGTGCTTTCTGAAGTGGACTTGAATTCTCCCCATCAAACTACATTGGCACAGCAGAATTCATGTTGGTTGGGATTTATATGATTGAAATAGTTATTAATTATTAGTTGGCTTTTCATTGTTCAACAGTGAGATCCATCATATTTGGTCCTTTCAGTTTGTAGCTGAGAGAAATTGAGTAAAAACAGGAAGATTTTCTTTTTGCAATTGCTGGAATCACTTGAGGTCAAGGTTCTCTGAAGCAAATGATAAATGGACTGGATTTATATAGCACTTTTCCATCTGCATCAGATGCTCAAAGTGCTTTACAATAATGCTTCACATTCACCACAATGTCAGGGTGCACATTGGGAGCAACTAGGGCATTAAGGACCTTGCCCAAGGGCCCTTAGTGATTTTCTGGTAAGGCTGGGATTTGAACCAAGGATCCTCTGGTGTCAAGTCTCTAGTTTAACCACTAAACCATCACCTCTCATGCATCCCATGAGCCGCTTGCTCATGGGATGCATAACCTGACCATGAATTCCAAACCTCGCCTGGAGCTTCATTAATTGCGAAGGGAGATGACATGAGCTGATCCATGTTGTGTGGGCCGCTGAAGAGGAGGTACTGCTGGCCCACCACCACCAGAGGGCGCCAGACCCAGAAGAAGTGACATCCTCTGCACCAGCTGTCACTCGTTCATCATCACCACCATAAAAGCCGGACTGCAACTCCACCTCCCCGCCGAGAAATCGACTACCATTACCAAGGTAATTTCTCTGCTGAATTTAAACTGTGACTTACGTCTGATCTGTTTGCAGCCGTTGTCCTGTGGTGCCCTTTCAGCTGGGTTGGCGGTCAGTGAGAGAAGCGACGTCTTCGCCTCTCACTCCATCCAGAAAAGTGGTAACAGGAGCTGCTAGTGTGTTCCTAGTTTGGAGGTGGAGGTGCTCCCTCCTAACTGTGTTTGGATTGAGAATTACTGAGTGTGCGGACTCACACTCACTCATCATATTTCTGCTTTCTGCCAGCAGTACCAGGGTCGACAGCCGAAGACAGAGGCCACCTGGGGACTCGGGACTTGGCGGCTCCGGTGTTCTTCAGGCCGTTGGTGGTGGAAGCCGTGTGGGACGCGGCTTCTCTCTCGTCGGGGGTCTTCTATCTTCGAGCCTGCCCACACGTCACCTGGTGTTAAATTGACTGTGCAAATTACTGTACGTTTCGTTGTGTATTATCACAACATTAAATTGTTACCTTTTTGGCTTATTCATTGTCCGTTCATTTGCGCCCCCTGTTGTGGGTCCGTGCTACGACACCTTCCCAACAATCCATACCTCATATCAGGAGCAACACGGTCACATTTCTTAGGCACTGAAGGAGAGTTAAGTAGGTATACAATGAAAGAGTTGTTTACATACATGCATCCAGAAAATATTCACAGCACTTCACTTTTTCCACGTTTAGTTATGTTACACCCTCATTTCAAAAAGAATGAATTTTTTTTTTTCGAAATAATCTACAGACAATACCCCATAATGACAATGTCAAAACCAGATTTTGTTTTTTGAGATTTTTGCAAATTTATTAAAAAAAATAATAATAAAACAGACATTACATGTACATAAGTGACAGGACTGAGCGGAGGCGAGGCACAGTCAGAGGCTGGACACAAATGCAGGCTCACCACAGGACGTATGCGTAAAGGATGGTTTTATTCAGGCCTGGGTTCAGTAACTGGAAGGCAGTCCGCGGAGCAAAAGTACCGGGCAGGGACAAGACAGAGGACGTGGTCAAAAACAAGCAGGGTCAGTACACGAGCAAACAGAGTTGTCAGGGCTGAGGCAAAAGGCAGGATCCGGTACACAGAGCAGAGTCAAAAAACACGGCTTGGCAAACAGGACTGAAACAAAGTGCTGGTGAGTGAATGAATCAACAAACGAGCAGGGAGGAAGTGAACTGAAGCAGTTTAAATAAAAACAGGTGTTAATAAGATAATGAGGTGCATGTGGAGGAGGAAGGTGCGGGACATGAGAGTGCAGTGATCAGAAAGAGACTGTGATAATGGAACTGGACATGACAACTTAGAGACCTGAGAGAAGTGCAGACAAAGAGAGAATGACAGGCAGGTGCAAGTGAGCGGTGAAGAGATTACAGACATGACAACTAAAGATCATACAAAGAAAAACATGAACAGGAATCTAAACTTGAACAGGGCTGAAAAGCATACCAGAATGTGATAAACAGAATCATGGGAAATAACACACTGTGACAAAACCAAGTGGAACAGACAGACAAAACTATAAGAAAAACAAAACCTGGCATATCAGTACTACACAACAGAAATGAGAACAGCAAAAACAATAGGCAAACAATAACTAAATGATGAACCATGAAAACAAAGTGATAGAACAAAACTAGAACGGAACTGGAACATGGCAGAAGTATAAAAGTAACAAAGAAAGAAAGTGACAAAGCAAAATAGAACATAGAATAAACACATGATGAAAAAGGCAATTAATAAAACAAGGCTGGGCAAAAGGAGCAGAACCAAATAAAGAGGGAAAATAAGGACTGAAGCCTGGAACTGGGTGGGGCATGACAGTACCCCTCCCCCCAAGCAGGTCCCCCAGGGCACCCGCCCAAAAATGACCCGACATTGGGTGGGCGGCCGGGGGCCCAGCACGGTGGGCAGACCGAGGCAGGAGAGCCATAACAGGGCCCTAAAAGAGGAGGCCCCAAGGATGACTGACAACAGACCCCAGAAAAACAGGCAGGGGAAAACCCGAACAGCAAAAACCTGGCAGGCGGTCGTGGGATCCAAAATAAGGCATAGCCATGGCAGGAAAGAGACCTCCAGGCGGCTCAGGAGGGCGACCATGCGGCTTAACACAGGGCCTGGGCACGTGACATACAACTGGGTCGTGATCAACCACTGGGTCAGGAGGGCGGACATGGGAGGTAACATCTTGTAAGGACATATCAGAAATTCGATTATGGGACGAAATGACCCCTAGGGCGGTGCCAGAGGGACAATCTGGGCCAGATGTGGGATGATTTACCCAAAAACAACATAGTGAAGAAACTAACCTCCTAAGGAGGAGTCCCACAGAATGGAGAAGCCACTGGGCAAAAGGGAGAAGCGTCATGCCGAACAGCCCATAAAAAGAAAAACAAAGTGCTTCAACATCCCAGGTACAAACAAAATCAAACCAACGTAAGACCCCATAACACATGATAGCCAGGTATACGCATAGCACCCTAAGAAAATAAAAAGAGACCAAAAAGAACACTCATATGCAGGATAAATGTATTTGAACAAAAACCATAAAAGCAGAGAACCCACATTAATGAGCTATGATGCAGACAGAAAACTAAAACCAAGAGCAGACCAACAAAAGAACCAACCAGAATAACCTGTGCTTTTTCGGAGTGCCGAATGTATTGCGAAAAATGATTAATCAAACCCTGTGGGTAATCGGGATTAACCGATGTAATCAGGGACCACAGAGAGGACTTTAACAGATGTTGGGTGGAATTAATTTCCAGAATCCCACAACCAAACCCTGGAGAGATCCCAAGGAACAAAATTATTTTTTCAAGTATTAAAGTCAAGACCTTCAATAATTGTGTGTCATGCTCATTCATGGGCCACCCCAGGAGTGGGCGTGGGGCCTTTAACAGACTATTCAATGAGGTACATAAAGAAAGCACAAAATAAACCCGTAAAAAATAGAGTTCAAATGAAAAGTCACTAACCGTCCCTTGGTTTGTGTCCTCAAGCGTTGTCATCTGAGCTGACACTAAAGCAGGAGCAGGACGAGGAGGCTCCGGAAAGGAAGGTTCAGACAGCGTGCGTACGACCGACGCACCGTCAGGCGTCGTAACAGGCTGCGGCACGGCGTGCACTGAGGCCAGTCCGGCAGCTGGTGCCGCAGAAGCAGTGTGCTCAGGGACTGGTTCAGCCGCAGGTGCCGCTGGCGCATTGCGCATGGAGACTGGTTCAGTCGCAGGTGCCGCTGGTGTGGGGTGCGCGGAGACTGGTTCAGCCGCTGGCGCGGGGCGCACGGACACTGGTTCAGCCGCAGGTGCCGCTGGCGCATTGCGCACGGAGACTGGTCCGGCTGGAGGTGCCGCAGGTGCGGAGACTGGTTCATCCACAGGCGCGGTGTGCACGGAAGCTGGTTCAGCCGCTGGTGCTGCTGGCGTGGAGACTGGTTCAGCCGCAGGCGCGGTGTGCACGGAAGCTGGTTCAGCCGCTGGTGCTGCTGGCGTGGAGACTGGTTCAGCCGCTGGCGCGGTGCGCACGGTCTTTTGTGGTACAGGTGCACGAGACTTACGAAGGGCTGGTACAGGTGGTAGGCTTGGAACAGCCGTTGTCAGTTCAGGGAGATGCAGAGAAGTCGGGTATGAGGAAGTCCAAGACGTGAGCGCGGTTGGGGCTTCCTGGTGCCAACGCGCTGATGACGTCAAAACGGTGGAGACCGGCTCCGTTTCGGCCTGTGGCAGGCGTGTGGAATCCACTTGAGTTTTACGCGGCGCCGGCTTAGGTGGTGCCCGTGAAGGGGCCAGAATGGGTGCTGAGCGTGGCTGTGATCCTGGTTTCTTCGGCTGAGATGGTGCGGCCGGCTTTTGCACTGATGCACACCAGGCGGTGTCCAAAATGGTTATATACTGTGGTTCTGTTGAACAGGCGGCGGTGATGTCCAATTCAAACAAAAAAATCAATGGGATCCTCAATGCACGGAGGAACCTGGCCCTGATTAAAATGAGATTTTATGTTCATCAGTTCCGGAAAAGAGTTCACCACGTCTGGCTCGGCTTGTAAAAGCTGATCAAGGGCCGACAGAACGCGACGTCGGTCAACACGCTAATGTTTGGTATATTTCAGTTCAGACACAAATCTTTTCATTGTAGCCTTCTATTCAAGGCAGACCTACTTTCTGTTAGACCTAAGCAAGGCTGTTAGTACTCTTGTTTGTGCAACATTAATTGGCCATATGAGGCACTGGATTGATATCATAGATATTACAAGACAAAAATAGTTCAGTTCCCCCTCCCCAAAATAATTTTCCTTATCACCATGCAGGTAAGTCATAATCATCAGTGCATTTAGAATTCCACAGGGTGCAATTTTAGGTCCCATCTTATTTTTAAAAGATGATTACCTAAAGAGGTCTCCAAAGTGCACAGGTAGTTAATATTTATTTATGCAAGGACTAAAGCTTCTACATAACTACTACTTCACCAAAGTCATATAAAATAGCCTTTAAACAGGTAGACATAAACGGCCTCTTGGGACTATAATAAGGTCCTTAGCTGTGGCAAGATGGAGTGCTGCACATGTGTGCCTTTGTGCTGAAAATACATATACTGTATATTTAAAATAAGACCAGTCTTATCTGCTTGACCAGACTTGAGATAGTTATGGTTTTATCTCCTTTTGCTCTAATTCTCCCCCAGTTAAAATTCTCTTCCATTTATGGCTCACAATGAATGCAGCTATCAGGGATTTAGTGGTTACAATCCCCACAATCATTAAATCTAAATTAATGAACAGATTAAAATTGTTCTTTTCCACTTAATTACAATTTAACAAATACATTTCAGCCTTCTCAAACCCTTACAGAGAAGAATACAGTGAAAGCCTCGATCATTTATCTTTGTTTCAGTTTATACTCGTGCTCACGTTTTTATGGATCACACAGAACAGTGGAAACCATTACTGATTTGTTACTTTAAAGACCAAAAACGAGACATGAAATGTGATCCCCTCCCGATGTTGCATCACAGATGATAATCTGATGACACCGGATAGAAAGATGAAAAATGAACAATATGAAATGTTATAATCACACAGTTAACTTCACCCACAGCTTCCAGTCTGACTGATATGCTGTTGATTTAGTCAAAGAAGATCACACATACACACACACACACTCATTTTCAACCGCTTAGTCCAATTAAGGGTCGCGGAGAGCTGAAGCCTATCCCAGCAGTCATGGAGCACGAGGCAGGGTAGACCCAGGACAGGACGCCAGTCTGTCAGTCAAAGATCTTAAAAATAAATTACAGTATATATATATATATATATATATATATACATATATATATATATATACACACGAGGTCCGTTAGAAAAGTATCCAACCTTTTTATTTTTTTTCAAAAACCATATGGATTTGAATCACGTGTGATTGCATCAGCCAAGCTTGAACCTTTGTGCACATACGTGAGTTTTTTCACACCTGTCGGTTGCGTCATTCGCCTGTGAGCAGACTTTGTGTGAGCACTGGTCCACCCCTCTCGTCGTTTTTTTATTGCGAATAAATGTCTGAACGATTTGGAGCTTTGCTGCATCAATTTTTTTCCAGAAACTGTGAGAGTCCTCCAGGTGGACACCGTTCGGAAAATTAATATGGCTTTCAGGGACGATTTTATTGGGATTACACAGATTAAGGAGTGATCCAGATGGTTTAAAGACCGCCCACAACTGCTGAGAGCGCGCCGTGCTCCGCCCGCCGATCGACAGGCTCAAACCCCGCTGAAACAACCAGATCATTTCCAACGTGAAGGCTTTGTTGATCCGGGACGTCGTCTGACTTTCACAAAAAGGCAGAAGGCGTGGACATCAGCACTTTTTCAGCACATTCCACTGTTACAGGAGTTTTTTTCATGGAAAGAAAAGCGGAGGCTATATATATATATATATATATATATATATATATAATACGAGGTCTGTTAGAAAAGTATCCGACCTTATTATTTTTTTAAAAACCATATGGATTGGAATCACGTGTGATTACATCAGTCAAGCTTGAACCCTCGTGGGCATGCGAGAGTTTTTCACGCCTGTCGTGACGTCATTCGCCTGTGAGCACGCCTTGTGGAAGGATGGTCCACCCCCCTTGTCGGAATTCCTTTGTCTGAGAAGTTGCTGAGAGACTGGCGCTGTGCTTGATCAAAATTTTTTCAAAAACTGTGAGGCACATCTGGACACCATTCGAGAAATTCAGCTGGTTTTCTGTGAAAATTTTAACGGCTGATGAGAGATTTTGGATTGTTTCTATCGCTGTAAGGACTTCCCACGGAGCGGGACGTCGCGCAGCGCTCCGAGGCAACGTCGTCATCCTGTTTCAAGCTGAAAACCTCCAAATTTAAGCCTCTGTTGACCCAGGACATCGTGAGAGAACAGATAACTTTCAGAAGAGGTCGGAATCAGCAGTTTATCCGGACATTTCACTGTTAAAGGAGATTTTTTTAATGAAAGACGTGCGGACGGATTGGTGCGTCGGCTCGCACCCGGCGCGGCGCGCCCGCCACAGGAAAAACACCTCCGTTGGAAGCCTTAAGGACAAGTTGGAACATGCCCTGCTGTTAAACAATTTCTCAGATAGTCACTCAACTGAAAGCCACCAAAAGCCGCCTGGATTTTACAAATGGTTATCAACACGGAGGTGTTTTTCCTGTGGCAGGCACGTCTTTCATTAAAAAAATCTCCTTTAACAGTGGAATGTCCGGATAAACTGCTGATTCCGACCTCTTCTGAAAGTTCTCTGTTCTCTCATGACATCCTGGGTCTACAGAGGCTTAAATTTGGAGGTTTTCAGCTTGAAACAGGATGACGACCTCGTCTCAGAGCGCTGCGCGACGTCCCGCTCCGTGGGAAGTCCTTACAGCGATAGAAACAATCCAAAATCTCTCATCAGCCGTTAAAATTTTCACCGAAAACCAGTTGAATTTCTCGAATGGCGTCCACTCGGATGTGCCTCACAGTTTCTGAAACATTTTGATCAAGCACAGCGCCAGTCTCTCAGCAACTTCTCAGACAATGAAAATCCGACGAGGGGGCTGGACCACTCCTTCCACAAGGCATGCTCACAGGTGAATGACGTCACTGACAGGCGTGAAAAAACTCACGCATGCGTACGAGGGTTCAAGCTTGGCTGATGTAATCACACGTGATTCAAATCCATATAGTTTTTTTTTAAATAAAACTGTTGGTTTCTTTTCTAATAGACCTCGTATATATATATATATATATATATATATATATATATATATATATGTGGAAACCATTCGGAAGATTCAGACAGCTTTCGGTGGCTTTTCAGTTGAGTGAGTATCCGAGAAACTGTGTAACAACTGGGTATGTCACAACTTGTGAGACTTCCAACACGGACGTGCTTTTTGTTGTGCGCCATGAGCGGCTCCGTCCCTACGCGCGAATTCCTCCGCACGTCTTTCATTACAAAATCTCCTGTAACAGTGGAATGTACCGCAAAAGTGCTGATGTACACCTCTTCCACAAGTTCTCTGGTAGTCAGACGATGTCCTGGATCAACACAGCCTTCACTTTGGAAATGATCTGGTCATTTAAGCCTGTCGATGGCCGCTCGGAGCGCGGTGCACCCTGCGCCGCTGTGGGCCGTCTTTAATCCAGTTGTAATGATCCTTAATCTGTGTGATGCCCAGAGTATCTTCACCGAAAGCTGTCTGAATCTTCTGAATGGTTTCCATCTGGCTGTCTCTCACAGTTTCTGGAAAAATTTGATTCAGCGCTGCTCCAATCGCTCAGCCATTTTCCTGACAACGAAAATCCGACGAGGGGGGTAGACCAGTACTCACTCAAAGCCTGCCCACAGGCAAATGACGCAACCGACAGGCGTGAAAAACTCACGCATGCGCACGAAGGTTCAAGCTTGGCTGATGCAAGCGCACATGATTCAAATCCATATAGTTTTTTAAAAAAATAAAAAGGTCGGATAGTTTTCTAACAGACCTCGTGTGTGTGTGTGTGTGGTGTGTATATATATATATATATATATATATATATATAATGTAGTCCGTTTCACCTGGGGAAGTCTGTTAATTTGCGTGGCGTGCTCACACCGATTTCACATCCAGCTCGACAGTGATCATCTGTTGACTGTTGTCATGCTAATAGTGCGAATGGCCACACATTTTCTAAGTGCCAAGCGAGCGGTGTTAGATGTTCGTGGGTGTCAGCTGGAATTTGACCTGACAACTGCCACGAGGGTTCAATGAGACATTGGAGGCAGCTACGATTTTACACGTATTGGATACGAATTCTTGCTTCATGCACACTTCATGCGCAATTTGACCGCATTCATACTATGTGTGAAGGAGCCCTTAGATTTTATAATTTCAATGAACTTTTTTCCTGATTAGAACAATTTAATGCCTGTGCTGTATTTTTTTATTTATTTATTTATTATAGCTACAAACCTGATGATAGGTCCTTTAAGCTTTCCTGTGACTAATATTGCTGCTGGAAAGTTCCACAGTCTGACTTAACCTCATTTTATATTGACATGCTGATCAACAATGTTACTTGTAAAGGTTCCACATTTGCAGCTCCACTTCAACAATAGTTAAAGTTTTATTTGTTCTTCACATTGATATAAATGAAAATGATTGCAGTACTCTGCCACTGATAATACTTACAGTATACATACTACCTGTTTTTTTTTGTTTTTTTTTATCTTGGTAACAATATTTCTACGCTTCTGATCTATACTTTGTTGTTCTTCCCTTAACCAGCCAGCTAATCAGGGTCACCACTACCAGAAGAAAATGAACCCCCTCCTTTGCTCAAACCCAAGGTAAGGCTGTGTGTGTAAAACATATTTTTGTTCATTGTGCCTGAAACGCAGATTATAAATATAAAATATTAGCCGCAGATCAGCAGTTCAGGTGCCAGTTTGCTATGAAGCAGGACTTGCCCTGTAGCAGTGATTATATTTTTGTTTTTAAAAGTACAAACAAGCACAAGCACAGTGTTTTCTGTGCTTTACCTGAGAGAATATTCCTGTTTTTTTTTGCTTGTTTTTCCAAAAATGAAAACCACCCTGTAATTGATAGATGCATTACCTATTAACTGCAGTATTAAGCCTAAATGCCAGCTGTCAGATAGCAAGACAGACTGGGGCTCATCGTTCTTACCTGTGACCGAAAATAAACAGACTGATACGAATCTCTTTTTCCCTGCTGTCGCCAACTTCAATGATAAACATTATTGGTACCAATTATTGTGCCTGTCAGATACTAAACCTGTAGCTTATTGTGATACCTCTTTTCTTTTTTTTAACTTTGATTTACCTTTTCAACAGAGTTAACAACAATACATCACTGTTACCTGTTTTGTTATCTGCTGTTGTCTCTTTAGTTGACTTGATATTTAGTAGACATCATGTTGCTCTGAATCACAAAGCAAGGTCAAGGTGACTAAAGGGGCTTTCACACCGGAAGCATCACCCGCGGCAGAAGCGTTGTGAATCGGTCAAAATAGCATTATTTTCAATGAGATGCGTCACGTTTTTAACACGAGGCTTTGCATCAAAAACCGAGGTAAAAACTACGCTTCACCAGGAGTGTGTGTTACCGCTTGTTGTCAGGCTGTTGCAGTCAAAGTTCAACCCAATCCAGCTTTCGCTGCTGTGTGCTGTGATGTAACTTCGCGCTGCCCAATACAAATGAGGCATCAGGCCAAAACACAGAAGACTGCATTGCATCTGATCTGATCTGTATGTAACACTGTGTTATATACAGATCAGTGGCAGAAATGTGTCACAGAACTGCTCATTTATACACAGCAGTTTTCTGAAGAAAATCCTTACAAATGTTATAATTACTGTAAAAAAAATTTTTAGAACATTGTAATTAAAATAGTAAAAAATAAAAGATTCTTATCTTCATCTGTAAATTAAAACCATAACTTACCTGTTATTTCAAATTAGATGATTTTTTGTTTAACAAAAAGAACCTTGGACGTTTATTTTTAGATAAATAAAAGATTATTCGTATCTCATTTCAGCCAGAAAAACAGACACTGTAAATAAATACAAATGTTTATTATATATGCAACAGGAGATAATTTAACAATGACTGCAGTGTGATTGTAAAGTAGGATTTCTGTGACATAAACTTCATGATGAAATCAGTTTTTTAATTGAGTCATTTCAACTTGTAATTACGTAAGAATATGTGATTGCCTTTAATGTTGTGATCAGGACAGAGCAATTTCTAAAATATGAATTTGACTAGTGATTGTGAATGTTTTAAAATTGTTTACAGTAGGGACAGGGCTTCCACCTGTGCAAATGTATTTTGACTTTACTTTGATTTCATGGACCCTTTTAATGATCATTTATTGTTAAAATATAAAATGAAATGGCTTTTTCAAAAATAATAAAATAGTTGCTGTTTAAAGTCTTTTATTTAGAAGCAGGTATCGATTTGCTGGATTCTCAGGACATTTAACCAGATGAAGGTCTCTGCAGCTTTGACCTCTGGTGGAGTTGTTGAAGACAGTTTTCTCCCATTTTGAAGAGCAGAGATGTTTTTTTCCAAATGGACTTCATGGTGTTCAGCTCATTTTGTCAGTATTTGGGCTTTTCTGGGTTTATTTTCATGGTTTGGTTAGGTTATGCTGTTCTTCTGTGTGTTCTTTCTCTTGTCTGGGTTTTTCTGCTTCGGGCTTTCTGTCTCAGCCTCTCTTGTCTGTCTCCTCTGTCTCTTGGTGGTGGTGTCTCCCCTCTCTGGCCACTCCCCCTTTCTGGTGCGTTCCATGCACACCTGTTTCCTATTTGCACCTCATCACCTGGGTGTACTTATAGCCCCCAGTTCACCCTGTCCTTTGCCAGATTGATGTGCCCTGTGCCTCTTTCGAGCTCTGTTTTGTATTCACGTCCTGCTAGCCACTATGTATTTATGACCACCTGCTGTTTTCTCAACCATGCCTTAGCCTGATGCTCATTGTACTGCTGCTTATTTTGGACTGCCTACCTGTGTACCTACAGAGCCTAGTGTCTGAGTCCTGCATTTGGGTCCTACCTAACCTGCCTACCAGACTTGTCACATCACTGGAAGTTTTTGAAGTGCGTCTGAATTTAGGTTGCCTGCAGAGCAAATGTTCCTGATTGGGACAAATAAAAAAAAAAATATAAAGAAACACTAAACAGTTAAAAAAAAAAAAAAAAAAAAAAAAAAAAGAGAGAGAGAGAGAGAAACCCCCCCCCAGAGCAAACACTCGAAAAAAAATTGTTATTTAAAGTTGAGCTCTTTATGGTCTCAGCAGTAATAAAAAATCTGTAGCTTTATTTGGAAAAAATAAAAGTAGACAACCATTACAAATAAAGGGTTCACTTCAGCTCAGCTGTGCTAAAAGGCTAAGCTAACGTTAGCCGAGGATTAAAACTACAGCAGTGCAGTAACGTCATGTTTTATTTTTAAATGAATCTCTCCTCGAGTAAGTTGCACAGCTAAGCTCTGTTGGTCAAACTGGGTGTTGTATATATCCAAAAGTGGGAATGTCGGATTGAGTTGGTCTGCTCCATCATCCCAGCTGCCTGCCTCGCTCTGCCCGGGGATGAGGCCTGAGCTCTGGCTCCTGTGTGCGCTTTGCCTGCTGTCACGGTTCGATCAGTACCCCACCAATTCTCAGTCCTCCCTCGACTCGGTGTCACTCCATTTGCAAAATGCAAAACAGCCGCACTCTCACTTTACTTTCCAGGTGAAACTAAGTAAACGTAAAATTCTTTAAAAATAACCAACATTGATGAGTCAATTTCTGTTACTGCAGGACTTTGGAGGATTTGTAATGTTGTTTTTAATATTTCTGACACATGTATCCAATCTAAACTTCATGTGCGTGCAGTGCTAGAAAGAACACATTCAGGCGTCTTCACTTAGGGATGTCAAGAGACAATCCAGGAAAATTGGCAAACCACAAATTATGTAGAAGTTGATAAGGCGTACTGAAAGTGGTACATCAGAAGGTAAATTATGCCACTACACTGTGATGTTAAAGGCTAAGAGTGGAATCGAAGTATGATTAAATAAAGAATGCACAACACTGCAGATGTGTAAGTCATTTGTTTTCTTAGGTCTCCCAGCTGCCAGAGGAGGGAGGAATTTATGTGATTACCTCTATCTGTTGTGGATGTAATACTCAAAAAATGGTTTATGGATTATGGCAAGATGATGTTTGGATAAAAAAGATGTAAATACAGGTGCAACTTATACTTCTGTGCTTGGGAACACCAGAGCCCTTATCCACGAAGCAGCCGAAGGCTAAAAATAGCTCCTAGTGACATTATTCTAAGAAAAATCTTATACCCCCATCACACATACGCTGAATGGCATCAGAATCCCGTCAAAAATGACACATCCGGCCGCAGTTGGGAAGTATTGAGGTGCAGTCCGAAGACCAACGGACAGCAGTCTCTGAGCAGTCTACATATTTGGTCCCATTTGCTTGCCTATCCCGAGTGTGTTGCACATGTTCAAAACACTCTTGGCGCCATCGAGATGGGACGCACATCTGATGGTGTTCTATGTGCAATTTTTGCATCATCTGATTGCAGTCTTCATATTCTGACTGCATCAAACAGCATTTGAAATGATCTGATCATGGTTGATTGAGTTCTGACATCGATTGGTCACAGGAAAGTCTGCCGACATGTTGTCCCACGTTTGTCCAACTCCACTGGACCCCGGCCAGGGAGGGCAAAGGAAATGTTGATATGTAATAACGTATGCGGCACACATTCATCGTGTACAGTGGGTGTGAACAGCGTGCAATCAAACCAAAAGTACCATATGCCGCTGTGCCTCTCTGTGGTCTCATGTGCAGTAATGCATCACAGCACGCGTTAGAGCTGAACAGATCTCACCAGTGTAATATATATATTACTACTTGATCACGATCTAAACTCTGCAGGAGGTGTGACATGGTACTGTATCACCAGGCCACGACAACATTATTAAACATGAAACTCATCTCCAGCACGGAACCACGATAATTTCACAGCACAGAGCGCACAGGAACTAACCACAGCCTGTGGTGAAAAGCCTCACCCCGCTGCTGTGTGCTGCAAATAACCACGGCAAAAATTAAATCCCATGTGATAATCCAACCGACATCACAGTGCACAGAGTTGTATTGTGCTCTTGAAGTGAGCAAAAAAGAAAAAACATTAAATTTCACTGGAAAGGCTGCATCTGACGCATAGTGGGACTGCTTTGCCCACTTTCAGCAAAGGTGTCCAGTGGCACATGCACGTGCTTAGTGGTTCATGCAGCTGTTATGAACACACACATACACACACACACACACACATACAGTGTGATAATTTCAGCACTGCGCACTCCCAGGCATGTGTGCCCCGCGCACACACTGAATGCCTCATTCCGCCGTGGACTGGACTCACACCATATCTGTCAAAGCCGGCATCAGTGCAGTCACTCACTCAGTCATGCAATCACATCTGCGCTCATCCTCTCCTTCCCAGTGCTGCTGACCTCATACGCCCCCTGCACACACGCACGTGTGCCCTGCACACTCGCACACATGTGTCCTGCGCCCTCGCACACATGTGTGCCCTGCGCACACACACGCATGCTTAATGGCTCATTCAGCTGTTATGAACACACACAGCTGAGTGATAATTTCAACACGCACATGAAGTCAGTAGTGATGGGAAGGGAGGATGAGCGCAGATGTGATGGCATGACTGAGTGAGTGAGTTACCGCACAGATGCCGGCGTTGACACATATGGTGTGAGTCCAGACCATATGTTGGTTGTACTCCGGTGTCCAGTACCGACAGGAACTGTGCAGTCTTCAATGCCTTTTATAGCCGTCTGACAGCAGTCTGTCATCTCCCTGTTGTCTAAATATGCTTTGGATGCGAACGTGCAGGTGGACGAGGTATTCTGGCTGTGTTCTGACACTGCTGACCATGCCTCTTTCGGTCCCGACTGCATCTGATTATGGCAGTATTTGCCGTTTCGGGCTGCTTCCTGCACATTCTTGCTATGTGTGATGGAGGCTTTAGAATTCCTTGAATTCTTAGACATTTCTTAAATTTTTACCTTGCTAAGATGAAAGTTGCCCTCAAAGTACCTTAAGCCTTAAGAGAGCTCCTAAGGTACCAAACTGGTAAGAGTAGGGAGGAGGACTTTTAAGAAGCTGAAGAGTGTCTTAAGCAGAGAAGATCTCAGAAAAGACAGAGGAAGCAGAGATATTCTCTGTATGTAGGATGACAGTAAATAACACGCTAGCACTTGATCTACATAATTATTTTATGCTAATTTACTCTCTTAATGTATTTATACATTGTTTAGGTTCTTGTTATCATATACACACTGTTAATATTATCGTTATTATTATTATTTTATAATTATTATTATTATTAACATTGGCATTATTAATATCGTTATTTTCCTTTATTATTACATCTAATTTCGTCATTTGATTTTAAAGGGACAACAATGGAAATAAGTGTTTTCACTTTCTTGTCATGTATGTATTTTTAACGTATTTACAATTGTGAATGAGGTACATTCACACATTTTCAAGCTGTGTAACAATTCATTCAATTTTGCTGAGTTTCATCATCATAACAAAGTTATCCTTAAGATTACACATCTTAATGTAGTTCAGGTTATATGATTGGTTGATTTCACTGTCCATTCATTACTAGGAGGGTGGAGCGCATTTATTTTTTATTTTTCCTCCCCTTTCCCCTTAGCTCTCCACAAGTTCTCTTATACTTACTCGACTGGTAAGCACTGAAAGCCGAGATAGACATGTCCAAACTTGTCCTCTAACACTCTGAAACGGAGGTGTTCCTTTGTCTCGTTCATCAGCGAATCGGTCCGTGACGCGCGAAGCCTCCGCGCAGCTTTCCATGACAAAATCTCTTGTTAAAAGTGAAATCTGCCAGAAAATGGCTGATGTCCAGCTCTTGTGATAACCAGAGAAAGAGCACACGACGGTCTCGTATCCACAGAGCCATCAGCTTAGAAATGATCCAGTGGTTTGTGCCGCGACGTCGCAGCTCGGAGCGCGGCGCACCGACCGTCCTTAAAGGGGACCTTAAAGCTGTAGTTAAAGTCCTTATTCTCTGTGAAGCCCGTAAAATTTTCACCAAAAACCAGATAACTTTTTCGAATGGTTTCCAGGTGCCAGTCTCTAACAGCTACTGAAAAAATTCTGATGGAAAAAAAGTCCTTTTCATTCTGCCATTTCCAGACAATGAAAATTCGACGAGGGGGCGGGACCACTCCTTCCACAAGGCGTGCTCACAGGCGAATGACGTCACCGACGGGCGAGGAAAAACTCACGCATGCGCACGAGGGTTCAAGCATGTCTGACGTAAAAACATATGAATGAAATCCATATAGTTTTTAAAAAAAATAAAAAGGACCGTTACTTTATGGACACACCACGTACAATGTTCTTAGTGTCCTCTGCAGATATTTTTCCAGCTCTATTACATTTCATCCATTTAGCACTTGGGGTTTTATGACCTAATGCCCCTTACTTCTTGGGAGGCATATCAACAGTCTACCAGTCTGCATGCTGTACACAGCAGGTACATCTTAAGTAAAAAAAAAAACATGCACCTTAACTCGCACGTGGCGCATTGGCTCGTTCGGACTCGACTTAAAGTCCACCCTAGCTAGCCGCTACTACGTAGTAAATAAAGTGTGATGCTTGCTGCCTGACCTGAGTACTACGTGAAGTTTGAAAATAAGGGCTCCAGTGTGCAGGTCGTGATTCTAATATATAAGGCTGACCATGTGTGTGTGTCTGTGTTTGTGTGTGAGTTTGTGCACATGCGCTTTCAACCTAAGGGCCCCAGTGACCCCTCCCCCTTGGTGCCCCAGTCACCATAGCAAGTTTGTGTTGATTGCTTAATTACTGTGGCTGTGCATAGCGAACAAACACGCATATATACTCAACAAAAATATAAACGCAACACTTTTGGTTTTGCTCCCATTTTGTATGAGATGAACTCAAAGATCTAAAACTTTTTCCACATACACAATATCACCATTTCCCTCAAATATTGTTCACAAACCAGTCTAAATCTGTGATAGTGAGCACTTCTCCTTTGCTGAAATAATCCATCCCACCTCACAGGTGTGCCATATCAAGATGCTGATTAGACACCATGATTAGTGCACAGGTGTGCCTTAGACTGCCCACAATAAAAGGCCACTCTGAAAGGTGCAGTTTTGTTTTATTGGGGGGGATACCAGTCAGTATCTGGTGTGACCACCATTTGCCTCATGCAGTTCAACACATCTCCTTCGCATAGAGTTGATCAGGTTGTCAATTGTGGCCTGTGGAATGTTGGTCCACTCCTCTTCAATGGCTGTGCGAAGTTGCGACGACGAACTGGAGTCAAGTCGAGACCCCGATGAGGACGACGAGCATGCAGATGAGCTTCCCTGAGACGGTTTCTGACAGTTTGTGCAGAAATTCTTTGGTTATGCAAACCGATTGTTTCAGCAGCTGTCCGAGTGGCTGGTCTCAGACGATCTTGGAGGTGAACATGCTGGATGTGGAGGTCCTGGGCTGGTGTGGTTACACGTGGTCTGCAGTTGTGAGGCTGGTTGGATGTACTGCCAAATTCTCTGAAAGGCTTTTGGAGACGGCTTATGGTAGAGAAATGAACATTCAATACATGAGCAACAGCTCTGGTTGACATTCCTGCTGTCAGCATGCCAATTGCACGCTCCCTCAAATCTTGCGACATCTATGGCATTGTGCTGTGTGATAAAACTGCACAGAGTGGCCTTTTATTGTGGGCAGTCTAAGGCACACCTGTGCACTAATCATGGTGTCTAATCAGCATCTTGGTATGGCAAATCTGTGAGGTGGGATGGATTATCTCAGCAAAGGAGAAGTGCTCACTATCACAGATTTAGACTGGTTTGTGAACAATATTTGAGGGAAATGGTGATATTGTGTATGTGTATTTGAATGTGTTTGCATGAGCAAACATTGAACCTTCGTGCGCATGTGTGAACTTTTTCATGCATGTCGATTGCGTCATTTACTGGTAAGCAGCCTTTGTGTGGGATGTGTGCAGCGTGTTTGACAGATTTTTATTTCAAGGAAAAAGATGTAACGACTGGAGCAGCGCCGCATCAAATTTTGCCAGAAAATGGGCAACAGCCAGGTGGAAACCATTCGGATGATTCAGACGGCTTTCGGTGACTTTTCAGTCGTGTGACTATACGAGAAATTGTGGAAGAGGTGGGCATGTCACAACATGTCCTGTGAGACTTCAACACAAAGGCGCTTTTGCTCCGCCATCGGCAGCTTCGTGCCGAAGCCATCGGCATGAATTTCACCGCCACTCTTTTCATGGCCAAATCTTCTGTCACAGTGGAAATGTACCGAAAAAGTGCTGATGTCCACCTCTTCTGCAATTTCTCGGACAGTCACACGACGGTCCCGCATCACCTCAGCGTTCACTTTGGAAATGATCTGATCATTTCTGCATGTTGATGGCTGACCGGAGCATGGCTCGCTCTCCACCATTGTGCGGCCGTCTTTAAACTGGTTGTACCGCTCCTTAATCTGTGTGATGCCCAAAGCATCATCACCGAAAGCCGTCTGAATCATCCGAATGGTTTCCACCTGGCTGTTGCCCAGATTCTGGCAAAATTTGATGCGGCGCTGCTCCAGTCGTTCCGTCTTTTTCCTTGGAATGAAAAAAAACGCCGAGCGCACGACACACCACCTCACACAAAGGCTGCTTACTAGAAAATGATCAATCGACAGGCGTGAAAAGTTCATGCATGTGCACGAAGGTTCAAGGTTGCTCATGCAAGCACACGTGATTCAAATCCATCAGGTTTTGAAAAAAAATAAAAAAGTCCGATACTTTTCTAACAGACCTAGTAGTTTGCACTGGGTTGCCAATCAAACAACTGCAAATTATAAATAAGACAATGCTCATATATCTGAGAGTATTTTAGCATTGCTTTATATTTTTATTCTAAAATGGATAAAATTCATCATTTTCCCTCAAAAATGGTGCTGTGCTAGCAGCAGCCTGTTCTAGCAGCTCCTGGTTTTTCCTCTTTCATTCGTGTTTTTATAGTGTTATTTTTTTTACTGTCTGGACGATACGCACATGCCAGTATACTCACACGTACTTTTTAATTTTCATTTGTACTTACTACTCTGGAAGCCATGCTGATAACACCATAGGCATTGTTCATACGTGGGATCAGATGATTGTCCTGAGGCAGCCACCTTTTGTAGCCAGAGAGAGGCCCAATAGTCCGGAGGAGCTCGGAGGAGATGGCGAGGCTGCAGAGCAGGGGTTAAACATAGGATGAAGAAGAGGTTTAAACCCTGCATTCCTGCAATCATCACAAGAAAGGTAAGGTCCTTGGGAAATAAGATGGATGAATTGGATGTGCTCCTCAGGATGTGGAGGGAGTACAGAGAGTGCAGTAATGTGTTTCACCGAAACATGGCTACACGAATAGATACCGGACTCTAATGTGACTATCCCTGGATTCCATATGGTTTGAGCAGACAGAGATACCTCTGTGAGCGGTAAGAAGGGGGGGCTTGTTGTGCTTGTCAACTCCAGGTGGTGTCACCCCCGGACATATCTCTGTTAAAGAATGTTTTTGCAGCCCAAACATCAAGCTTGTTGCATCGGACTTCATCCATATTATCTGCCAAGGGAATTCACCAGTGTTGTTGCCATCACTGTTTATATTCCTCCGTCTAGAAACGCGGACACAGCATGTGACGTCATCCACTCTGTAACGGCAGATCTCCAAACAAATAGTCCGGAGCCTTCATCACTGTCACATGTTATTGTAACCAGGTCTCTCTCTCCTCAACACTTCTCACATTTCACCAGTTTGTCAAATGCACCAAAAGAGAAAAATTAGATGTTGGATCTGCTATATGAAAAATGTTAAAGATGCATACAGCTCCACGCTCTTCCACCGTTGGGGAGGTCAGACCACAATTTAGTCCTGCTCACACCATCCTACAAGCCTGTGGTTTCAGCAGCAACCAGTGACAGTGAGGCCTGTGAGGAATTGGTCTCACGAGGCCATGGAGACTGGTAACTTTGAAGCTAATGACTGACTACATGGTGATGACATTGATGGTATCATAGACTGTCCTCTGAGTACATTGGGTTCTGCATAGAAAATTCCATTCCCACTAACAAGGTCCATTGTTACCCTAACAACAACCCTGGGTTACCAGTGACCTGAAGGCCCTTCTCAATGAAAAGAAGAGGGCTTTTAGGTCAGGAGACCGAGCAGAACTTAAGAGGGCTCAAGAGAACTTAAACACAGACTGAAGGAGAGCAAGGATACCTACAGAGGAAACTGGAGGAGAGATTGTTGAGGAACAAGGCCAAGGACATGTACAGTGGGATGAGGACAGTTCACTGGCCTCCAGAGGAAAGGCAGGGTGCCTTGGGGGGACATACATAGAGCAAACAAGCTAAACCAGTTTTTCAACAGTTTTTGACTTCAGCTCGACCATCCCACCCATGCGCCCCCCCCCCCCCCCCCCCGCAGACTGTTCAATTTCAATTTAATTAGCTTATCATGCTAATCCCCTCTTGCTTGCCTCTACTGGTGGTTGGCTTCTCACTGCGGTATTGTATCACTTCCTGTTCCAGAGCACAGCGGTGTTTTTCTGTATCTGTTAGCTGTTTAATCTGCGCAGTTAGATTGATCTAGTTATCTAGATTACGATTTGTTTCCCAGTGTAATCTTTACGTGCCTTAACTAAAGCACTCCTTCTGCTGAATCACCTCTAAATTATTTACACATTATTCACTTTGCGTGTTTTTAGGAATCCGCTAGCTTAGCATAGCTACTAGCTCTTAGCCGATTTAGCATGGCGGCTTCTCCTGTCTCTCCCCGCACTTTTCTGCTCTGGGTGTGAAATGTTTAGTTATTCCTCGGCCTCTTTAGCAGTAACGGTACTTGTAATAAGTGTAGCTTATTCGTAGCTTTGGAGGCCAGGCTGGGCGAATTGGAGACTCGGCTCCGCACCGTGGAAAATTCTACAGCTAGCCAGGCCCCTGTAGTCGTTGCAGACCAAGGTAGCTTAGCCGCCGTTAGTTACCCCCCTGGCGATCCCAAGCAGCCGGGAAAGCAGGCTGACTGGGTGACTGTGAGGAGGAAGCGTAGCCCTAAACAGAAGCCCCGTGTATAACCGCCACCCGTTCACATCTCTAACCGTTTTTTCCCCCACTCGACGACACACCCGCCGAGGATCAAACTCTGGTTATTGGCGACTCTGTTTTGTGAAATGTGAAGTTAGCGACACCAGCAACCATAGTCAATTGTCTTCCGGGGGCCAGAGCAGGCGACATTGAAGGAAATTTGAAACTGCTGGCTAAGGCTAAGCGTAAATTTGGTAAGATTGTAATTCACGTCGGCAGTAATGACACCCGGTTACGCCAATCGGAGGTCACTAAAATTAACATTAATCGGTGTGTACTTTGCAAAAACAATGTCGGACTCTGTAGTTTAGCCGCATGTTCTCCTTGAATTGCTGGCTGTCTGAGTGGTGTCCAAAAAATGAGGTGGGCTTCATAGATAATTGGCAAAGCTTCTGGGGAAAACCTGGTCTTGTTAGGAGAGACGGCATCCATCCCACTTTGGATGGAGCAGCTCTCATTTCTAGAAATCTGGCCAATTTTCTTAAATCCTCCAAACCGTGACTATCCAGGGTTGGGACCAGGAAGCAGAGTTGTAGTCTTACACACCTCTCTGCAGCTTCTCTCCCCCTGCCACCCCTCATTACCCCATCCCCGTAGAGACGGTGCCTGCTCCCAGACAACCAATAACCAGTAAAAATCTATGTAAGCATAAAAATGCACAGACTAAACACAGACTAAAACAGTTAAATGTGGTCTATTAAACATTAGGTCTCTCTCTTCTAAGTCCCTGTTGGTAAATGATATAATAATTGATCAACATATTGATTTATTCTGCCTTACAGAAACCTGGTTACAGCAGGATGAATATGTTAGTTTAAATGAGTCAACACCCCCGAGTCACACTAACTGTCAGAATGCTCGTAGCACGGGCCGGGGCGGAGGATTAGCAGCAATCTTCCATTCCAGCTTATTAATTAATCAAAAACCCAGACAGAGCTTTAATTCATTTGAAAGCTTGACTTTAGTCTTGTCCATCCAAATTGGAAGTCCCAAAAACCAATTTTTATTTGTTATTATCTATCGTCCAGCTGGTCGTTACTGTGAGTTTCTCTGTGAATTTTCAGACCTTTTGTCTGACTTAGTGCTTAGCTCAGATAAGATAATTATAGTGGGCGATTTTAACATCCACACAGATGCTGAGAATGACAGCCTCAACACTGCATTTAATCTATTATTAGACTCTATTGCTTTGCTCAAAAAGTAAATGAGTCCACCCACCACTTTAATCATATCTTAGATCTTGTTCTGACTTATGGTATGGAAATAGAAGACTTAACAGTATTCCCTGAAAACTCCCTTCTGTCTGATCATTTCTTAATAACATTTACATTTACTCTGATGGACTACCCAGCAGTGGGGAATAAGTTTCATTACACTAGAAGTCTTTCAGAAAGCGCTGTAACTAGGTTTAAGGATATGATTCCTTCTTTAGGTTCTCTAATGCCATATACCAACACAGTGCAGAGTAGCTACCTAAACTCTGTAAGTGAGATAGAGTATCTCGTCATAGTTTTACATCCTCATTGAAGACAACTTTGGATGCTGTAGCTCCTCTGAAAAAGAGAGCTTTAAATCAGAAGTGCCTGACTCCGTGGTATAACTCACAAACCTCATAGCTTAAAGCAGATAACCCGTAAGTTGGAGAGGAAATGGCAGTCTCACTAATTTAGAAGATCTTCACTTAGCCTGGAAAAAGAGTCTGTTGCTCTATAAAAAAAAGCCCTCCGTAAAGCTAGGACATCTTTCTACTCATCACTAATTGAAGAAAATAAGAACAACCCCAGGTTTCTTTTCAGCACTGTAGCCAGGCTGACAAGAGTCAGAGCTCTATTGAGCTGAGTATTCCATTAACTTTAACTAGTAATGACTTCATGACTTTCTTTGCTAACAAAATTTTAACTATTAGAGAAAAAATTACTCATAACCATCCCAAAGACGTATCGTTATCTTGGCTGCTTTCAGTGATGCCGGTATTTGGTTAGACTCTTCTCTCCGATTGTTCTGTCTGAGTTATTTTCATTAGTTACTTCATCCAAACCATCAACATGTTTATTAGACCCCATTCCTACCAGGCTGCTCAAGGAAGCCCTACCATTATTTAATGCTTCAATCTTAAATATGATCAATCTATCTTTGTTAGTTGGTTATGTACCACAGCCTTTAAGGTGGCAGTAATTAAAACCATTACTTAAAAAGCCATCACTTGACCCAGCTATCTTAGCTAATTATAGGCCAATCTCCAACCTTCCTTTCTCTCAAAAAATTCTTGAAAGGGTAGTTGTAAAACAGCTAACTGATCATCTGCAGAGGAATGGTCTATTTGAAGAGTTTCAGTCAGGTTTTAGAATTCATCATAGTACAGAAACAGCATTAGTGAAGGTTACAAATGATCTTCTTATGGCCTCGGACAGTGGACTCATCTCTGTGCTTGTTCTGTTAGACCTCAGTGCTGCTTTGATACTGTTGACCATAAAATTTTATTACAGAGATTAGAGCATGCCATAGGTATTAAAAGGCACTGCGCTGCGGTGGTTTGAATCATATTTGTCTAATAGATTACAATGTGTTCATGTAAATGGGGAATCTTCTTCACAGACTAAAGTTAATTATGGAGTTCCACAAGGTTCTGTGCTAGGACCAATTTATTCACTTTATACATGCTTCCCTTAGGCAGTATTATTAGACGGTATTGCTTAAATTTTCATTGTTACGCAGATGATACCCAGCTTTATCTATCCATGAAGCCAGAGGACACACACCAATTAGCTAAACTGCAGGATTGTCTTACAGACATAAGACATGGATGACCTCTAATTTCCTGCTTTTAAAACTCAGATAAAACTGAAGTATTGTACTTGGCCCCACAAATCTTAGAACATGGTGTCTAACCAGATCCTTACTCTGGATGGCATTACCCTGACCTCTAGTAATACTGTGAGAAATCTTGGAGTCATTTTTGATCAGGATATGTCATTCAAAGCGCATATTAAACAAATATGTAGGACTGCTTTTTTGCATTTACGCAATATCTCTAAATCAGAAAGGTCTTGTCTCAGAGTGATGCTGAAAAACTAATTCATGCATTATTTTCCTCTAGGCTGGACTATTGTAATTCATTATTATCAGGTTGTCCTAAAAGTTCCCTAAAAAGCCTTCAGTTAATTCAAAATGCTGCAGCTAGAGTACTGACGGGGACTAGAAGGAGAGAGCATATCTCACCCATATTGGACCTCTCTTCATTGGCTTCCTGTTAATTCTAGAATAGAATTTAAAATTCTTCTTCTTACTTATAAGGTTTTGAATAATCAGGTCCCATCTTATCTTAGGGACCTCGTAGTACCATATCACCCCAATAGAGCGCTTCGCTCTCAGACTGCAGGCTTACTTGTAGTTCCTAGGGTTTTGTAAGAGTAGAATGGGAGGGCAGAGCCTTCAGCTTTCAGGCTCCTCTCCTGTGGAACCAGCTCCCAATTCAGATCAGGGAGACAGACAACCCTCTCTACTTTTAAGATTAGGCTTAAAACTTTCCTTTTTGCTAAAGCTTATAGTTAGGGCTGGATCAGGTGACCCTGAACCATCCCTTAGTTATGCTGCTATAGACGTAGACTGCTGGGGGTTCCCATGATGCACTGTTTCTTTCTCTTTTTGCTCTGTATGCACCACTCTGCATTTAATCATTAGTGATCGATCTCTGCTCCCCTCCACAGCATGTCTTTTTCCTGGTTCTCTCCCTCAGCCCCAACCAGTCCCAGCAGAAGACTGCCCCTCCCTGAGCCTGGTTCTGCTGGAGGTTTCTTCCTGTTAACAAGGGAGTTTTTCCTTCCCACTGTAGCCAAGGTGCTTGCTCACAGGGGGTCGTTTTGACCGTTGGGGTTTTACATAATTATTGTATGCCTTGCCTTACAATATAAAGCGCCTTGGGGCACTGTTTGTTGTGATTTGGCGCTATATAAAAAAAATTGATTGATTGATTGATCATGCGCAAATCACAGCAAAAGCCATCTCAAGGCACTGCGCGGAACAATCAACATAAAATTTAAATAAATTAATTAAAAATGAATAAAAAATCAAATACATAATTAAAAAACAGAAGGTAAAAGAATAAAACAGATAAAAAAATCTAAAAATAAGTAATGACCCCAGGTCTCTCTCGCAACCCTTACAACCCTCTACTAACTCCTGCAGCGACATGTCTTACATCTTTCCACACCTCATCTCTCGCTGATACGACCACAGATTCTTCAACATCTTCTGTGCCTCGGACCAGACAATAAATACAGACAGCCAGTGATGAGAGAGCTGGAGAGGCTAACCAGGGGAAAGTAATGACCGGACAGTATCAGCCCTTGGATGCCTAAAGCATGTTCCAGCCAACTCTGTGGAGTACTCCAGCATCTCTTCAACCGAGACTTCACCTTCAGAGAGTTCCAGTGCTGTGGAAAAACATCTTTCCTGGTCCCAGTGCCTACGAATGGGCATCTGTGTGAATCCTGGTGGTTTGCTGGGTGCAGGCATCAAAGCAAAGGATGCCAACAGACTGAATAAACTGGTCAAAAAGGCAGGGTCTGTTGTTGGTTCCAAGCCTGCCAACCTGGAGGAGGTGGTTGAAGGCAGAAATGCTGGCAAAACTGGTAGCAGTCGAGGACAATGCCTCTCACCCCGTCCATAAGTCATTGCACAATCTTAAGAGCAGTTTCAGCAACAGACTTATACAACCGCGCTGCCTAAGGGAATGGTACAGGAATCGTTCCTGCCCGTTGCTGTAGACTCTTTATATATCAGCCACTGCTAGACCTGCAGCCTCTGAACTGGACTAAAAGCTTATACTATTTATTCTGCCGCACTGCCACATAATAATGCCCCTGAATACATGCCTTCAATCAATCATCAATCAGTCAAACAAACAACTTATTAGTTATAACACCATTGCTCCTTTTTATTTCTTTGAGGTACTTGGGCTCCTATGGCATCGGAGATTAATAAAATCTGTCTGTCTGTCTGTCTGATGTTTTATAAGTATTCACAGCCTTTGTCATGGAGCTCAAATTGAGCTCATGTGCCTCGTGTTTCCACTGATTGGCCTTGAAATGTTTCCAGAGCTTAATTGGAGTCCTCTGGGATACAGTCAGTTGATTGGACATGATTTGGAAAGGCACACATATAAGGCCCCACAGTTGACAGTGCATCTCTAAGCACAAACCAAGCATGAAGTCAAAGGAATTGTCTGTAGGACCCCCGAGACAGGATTGTCTCAAGGCACAAACCTGGGGAAGGGTACAGAAACATTTCTGCTGCTTTGAAGGTCCCAATGAGCCCAGTGGCCTCCATTATCCATAAATGAAAGACGTTCGGATCCACCAGGACTCTTTCTAGGACCTGGCCACACGTCAGAACTGAGAAATTAGGGGAGAAGTGTTGGGAAAGTGTAGTGACACGGACCCACAACAGGGGGCGCAAATGAACGGTCAATAGATGAGCCAAAAGTAACAATTTAATGTTGTGAATGTGCACAACGAACATACAGACAATCACAGAATATCATAACAGTCAATACACAGAGGGTGACGTGTGGGCAGGCTCGAGGATAGAAGACGCTATCCTGAGAAGAGCCGGAACCACCAGATTTCCGCCGGCCCCAGAACCTGGTGAATACTGAGGCCGCCAAGTCCCGAATTCCCAGGTGATCCACCGTCCCCGACGGTCGGATCTGGTACTGCTGGCGAAGAACAAAGACAGTCAAGTGTGGGTGTGGTACAACCCAGTAACAACAACGGTGGGAATGCACCTCTACCTCTCATTCAATATGTTGCAGCGGTCTCAGCTGAAAAGGAGCGCCGTTTGCACAGCCTCCTCACAAAACGACCGGTTCTCCTGCAAATTCTCACAATAACAGAGTTACAAATCTCACAAAAAGGCTTGAGAGTATTACCTCTATGAAGTAGATATCTCCGGCAACGAGGTGGAGATGACGTCTGGTCTTATGGAGTGAGAAGCTGTTGAGTAGATGGGTGACAGCTTTCAAGAGGTGATGAGCGACAGCTGTCACCCCTGCTGTGTCCATGGCGGCAGCGCCCTCTCGTGCCTGAAGCCCGCACTTCAGGCAGGGCGCCCTCTGGTGGTGGCCAGCAGTACCTCCTCTTCTGGCGGCCCACACAACAAGAAGGGCCTTAGTCAGGGAGGTGACCAAGAACTAGATGGTCACTCTGTCAGAGCGCCTGCATACTCTGGAGAGAGGACAACCTTGCCAAAGGCCAACCATCTCTGCAGCACTCCACCTGTGGCCAGACAGAAGCCACTCCTTAGTAAGTAGCACATGGCAGCTCACCTGGACTTTGCCAAAAGGCACTTGAAGGACTCTCACAACATGAGAAACAAAATTCTCTTGTCTGATGAGACAAAGATTGAACTCTTTGGCGTGAATGCCAGTCATCATGGTTGAGGAAACCAGCCAACCTTACAGTGAAGCATGGTGGTGGCATCATCATGCTGTGGGAATGTTATTCAGCAGCAGGAACTGGAAGACTAGTAAAGATTGAGGGAAAGATGAATGCTGCAATCTACAGACATCCTGGATAAAACCTGCTCCAGAGTGCTCTTGACCTCAGACTGGGGCGCTGGTTCATCTTTTAGCAGGACAGTGACCCTAAACACACAGCCAAGATATCAAAGGAGTTGCTTCAGAACAACTCTGTGAATGTCCTTGAGAGGCCCAGCCAGAGTCCTGACCTGAATCCGAATGAACATCTCTGGAGAGATCTGAAAATGGCTGCGCACTGACACTCCCCATCCAACCTTATTGAGCTAGAGAGGTGCTGCAAGGAGGAATGGGCAAAACTGTCAAACTAACAAAATGTAGAAAAAGTGCTGTGAATACTTTCCAGATGCACCTATCTTTATTAGTGGATTTTTGAAAAGAAAAAAAAAAAAGACTAATTTTGAAACCAATTCAGACATCACTAAAATTTACTCTCTTCTTTCACCCCAGACTGACCATGTTTCCATAAAACTGTAATCCATGGATGACTTACCAGTCCTCTTAGTTCCATGTAAAGGCCCAACTACACTGTTGTATGGCTGGCTATAGCTCGTCTTTTTTGACATGAGGGCAGCTCCCTGTTCCATTTTCTGTTTATACTACATCTTGTTTCTGTACATCTCCGTCTCTCCGGGCATGCACACTGATGTGTGTCTTATAATAGCAGACAAAGGGATTGCATCACAGTAACACTGTTAAAACAATGCAGCCATGTCCTCCAGTACTTGTTTTGTTGATGAAAACCAGAGATGCCTGACATGAACATGGGTAGAACATTTCCATATTTTTAAATCTTTTAAATGAAATTTCATTTTAAACAGCTTGAAAAATATCATAATTATTGCTTCAAACCCCTGTGTGGACAAGCAGCAATCATTTCTTCTTTTTGTCACATTTGAGTGCTGTCACATCTTCAATTTCTAAGCTATTTAAACACCCAATGGGGTTGTGCTTTTTGATTGAATGTCCAGTGAAATGAATATTACTACTGACAGCCACCTCAAACACTTTCCACTCCCCGGCTTGTTTCACATGACTCTACAGCAATTGCAGCTGCTCTCGGGAAATTAGACTTTGGAGCATCCTTTGATTTAAATACTGAAGAGCAGCAGCACAGGATTTGCTATTTTCATGCCTTTTCTTCTAGGCTTTGAGTTCAGATGTGATTAGTTTGAGAATTCTGTTGCTACTGCAAGGTTTCTTTGCTGCTTTGGCTACAGTTTTGTCAATTGCAATGGCCGCTTGTCCGTACAGTGTTTTTTTTTTTACTAGCATAAAAGCAAATTTCAGCGCTTTCTTAAAAAAAAATGTTGCTCGTGGCACTGGTTTCTGTGACAACGATAAACAACTCACGACCAGCTTATAATGTGCAGCTATAACAACAACAAAAAAAATCTGTCTGTCTATTCTGCTATCACAAATAAGATTTTTGTTTCTGTTGCAGGTGAGCCCCGTTAACTCACGCATGCATAAGTCGCGATTCGGCTTTACTCGCAGTCAGGTTGTGGACCCCGAAAATTTAGTCTATTTATAAAACTCAATTGTGATTTGATTGTTTTGGGAGGGATCGACAGTGCAGACAATGATTTCTTTTACTCTTTCAGCTGCTGCAGGTCCACCACACGTGTGGCGAGCACATGTATAAATTCTGGCCCAAACTGAAATGACAGTAAGAATCTAAAGAGTCACATCCAAAACTTTGAATAATCAGGAATCATCCGTACAGAATCGTCCATCCTCAACGCTGACCTGCAGTAGCCAGAGGAGGAAAAAGGATCCCAAACCAACTCCAGATGAAGAAATTAGCATCCAAAATCGTCCGCTCTGACACCACTCATCACTGACCTTAAGCAGCGGAGGTGGAAAAAAACGATCCCGAACCCATGGTCGAAACCATTATAACATGGCAAGGTATGCTGATTTAAAGTTTTTTCGGTCAACTTAATTAACTTGTGATTTCAAATAACGCGCGGCCTGATTTTGTGGACCCCAACTCGCATGAGTTAATGGGGCTCAACTGTATTATGTATTTTGTATGACAAATCAGCTTATTGGAGACAGAAACAACAAAAACAAACTTGTCCTTCCAGGAAAGTGACACTTTTTACACTGAGTGCCTTCTTTAAAAGTTGAGAGATTTTCAACTTTAAGCACTCAGTGCAACTTCTCAAAAAAAAAAAAAAATAGCAGCACCTTCAATGCAAAAAAGACATTTACGCTCTGGGGGAAAAAGAAAATGCTGCATTGGAATGGGGCTTTAAACTGCTCCTGTTATTTGTTCGTTAAAATGCTCCTCTAGTTCATGTTTAATGTTGTCAGATTCATTAATAATTTTTAACTTTAAACTATGTTATTCATGCATGGTGTTGTCAGGGGTGGTGGCCAAGTGGTTAATGTGCTTGGTTTCAGTGCAGAAGGTTCCGGGTTCAAATCCCACCCCTGCCACATTTCTCCATGTAATCTGGAGTTGTGTCAGGAAGGGCATCTGGTGTAAAACCTGTGCCAATTCAACATGCAGATCCACCTTGGATTTGTTGTGGCGACCCTGAGTGCAAACAAGGGAGCAGCCGAAGGGACTTACTATTCGTGCATGGTGTTGGCTTATGTGAGTTCATAATGACCTCAAATGATGGTTTAATTATTTAAGTGTACAAGGTCATTGTGAAGAAAAGAAAAGCTACCAGGCTGAATAGTTACCTTGATTTTGATTTGTTGGAGCTCCTTTAAAAAAAAAAAAGGTTAATTCCTGATGTGCAAAGCAGTGTAATTGCTCATTGTCAAATTAAATTAATCAAAAGTATTCCTTTTATCACAGGTTCTCCCATATCTGGATTATAATGACTTTAAAATCAAATAATGTAATCACTCTTGCCAAGTCCCACTTAACAATTTGAAGTAATTTCCAGCGCTAAAGCTGAGACCCTTGTGTTATGTGTCGGACGCAGCCCGGAGAACCGACCAGCGTTTGAAGGACCCAGTATGAAATAAGCAGAGCACGGTACAAAGGATAACTGAATTTAATACATAACAGTGATGTGATAAAAAATACAACAAATAAGTGCGCGGTCTGGCGTGGTGGATTACGGTGCGCTCCTAGCAGCACAAACGGTCCAGTGCCAGAACCAGTTCGGACCCAAGGACCCCGCCGACACCCCCAGGTGGCCGCGACAAACCGAGTCTGTGAAAGAAGAAATCATTATGTGAGTCCACACTCCACACACAGAGAGACCGCTCAAAGGTGTACAAACAGCAAACACTTCCTGGCTTAATTACAAATCAGCTTCCCACCCTGCAGGCATGGAACACCCTGTTCACAACTCCACTGCAGTGGAAGCTGATTAAACGACTAACATACAGCTCAATATAATAAGGTGTGAGGGACACCACATTTACTGACTGTATAAATGTTAGTCACAAAATCTAACGTACCTCAGGAAGTGTGCTGATGAGCGTGAGACCTCACCCCTCCTCTTTCACAGACCATGCATCAAACCTGGACGTTCTCTGCATCCACTGATGATGAGATGGCTCTTGAGACGACGATCTCACCCGTCTGGTCACAAGGTCGAGTCTCTGGCAAATACACACTGTGTACTCCAGACTTAAATGCCACCATGTTCCAATCCATGTAGATGCACCACAGCTGTGAGTCCTGACGAGCCGCACCTGATCAGCCTCAGGTGATCAGGGTGAGGTCCTGGTAACTCAGCCACACAGCCACTCAGTCCTAAACGCGCACCACCTGGAAGGAAAACCAAAAGACAGAAACAGAAGACAAAAAAAAAGCCAGCCAGGCACGCCAGCCACAACAGCACCCCACCCTCACGGGAAGCCTCCCGGCGACCACACAAACCTGGCCCAGGAGAAACACCCCCTCCAGTGACCATGGATGGAAACCGTATCTGCATTCATCTTCCAACAGAATCTTCATCCAACAGAACGGTTGACGTCTTCTCCTCTGGCTGCATCTTTGCCTATGTTTCTGTCAGTCAATTAGCACAGGTGTGGCCAGGAGTTCTTAAACCTGTGCGGTCAGCCTTTGTCCAACCATGTTTACAGTCTGATTAGTCATAAAACAAAAAAGACAAACACAAACAACCAAACCATCCCCCCCCCCCCTCCCCAGAGGACCGTCCCATCAAACGCCGGGAAGAGGAGAAAAGAAAAACAACCCAAACTTAAGCTAACAAATAAAAACGCTAACACCCCCCCCCCCCGACGACATGTAGGGACCAACACCCCCAGAGGACATCCCGCCAGCTCCAGGAGTAATAACCACAGCCGAGGTCCCTCTGGGATCCAAAGTCACCCACGGGGACTCCCAGCGCCTCCCAGAGGACCGTTCCATCAACCCCAGGAGACGCTCCCCTCATGACCAATGGACCCAGCCCGGCCGTCTATGGCTAGATGGACCCACAGCCCTTCCCCCCCAGAGGACACCACAGTCAGACCCTGAGGGCGGAAACCGGGGGGAAAAACAAAAGGAAAAAAAAAAAACCACATACAAGCAAAACAACCCCAACCCCACCCCCTCGGAGCAGTGGAAACTGGAAGCACGTCCAGCGTCACCAACCATGACTATACCCCAGAAGTCAACCCGGAGGAGTGGAACAGCGGTTATGGCAGACGGCACAAAACGGCGCCACCCCTCTGACTTCCAAACCAGCCACCAGCTGCGGGTATATCACACTGCCCCAAACCTCAGCCACGCCGATGGCAGACGGCTCAAAGGCGCGCTGAAGCCGGAGGTGGAACAGGGAATCAATAAACAAAAAAAAACAACAACACCCCGAACCCCCCCCCCCTCCAGGTGCAGAGGTTACCTGGGAAACGCCCAGCATAACCAAACTGCACCACTCCAGCAACGCCGACACGTACGGCTCACACGGCTGGAGCCAGAGGAGAAGAGAGGGCATAACAAAAACAACAAAAAAAAGAAGAAAAAACAACCCAATTACCCCCCCATCACCCCCCAGGGGACCGTCCCATCAAACCCTGGGAGGTGAAACTAAAAGAAATAAAAAGAAAGACTAACAGACTAACATAAAGTTGCTTGGGTCTTTGTTTTGCTCCAAACAGACTGCAGGGTCACGACCCCAGACACTAATAGTGAAAAAAAAAAAATCCCACACAAAAACCAACTCAAAAAACACCCACAAGAAATGAACCAACACAAAACTAATCAGTGGTTTATACCGTCAAGCTCAAACAAATCAAACACACCTGTTCCAACTTAAGAGCTTAACGGTAATGTGACTCAGTCACCACAAGAGGGAGCCAGAGTGCTAAAAATGAAAAACCCCCTTTGGTGACAGAGAAAACAAACTCAAGCTGCTTTTCTGTGCGCAGCTGTGTGCAACACACAACCAAAAATGTGATTCAACTAAATTACGCCGGAGCTGAACAACAGACGCAGTAGCTATCATTACCCGGGGAAACGGGGCTACAACTGTAACACAGGAAGCACAGCGACCCGTGCCACAGAGCTCCGCCGTGCGCGTTCACCCATTACAGACCCACTCCTGCAGCTCCCGTTTAAACCTCTTATCCGGATCGAAGTGTGACACGAAGCCGTCGCCAGTCACACTCCACCACGACCCACGGATAAGGCACACACAGGAACACGGCTGCAAGAGCCCTCAGTATTCAGTAATGGGTTCTCAAACATGCACCATCCGGGCGGAGAGCACCCGCAACTGATCCGGATAACTTCTGAACGTCTGCGGCCGCCTTCCCGGCGCGTTACCGTCTCTGCTACCGCTGGGTCCGTGATGTTTGGCCAGAGACTACTGTTATGTGTCGGACGCAACCCGGAGAACCGACCAGTGTTTGAAGGACCCAGTATGAAATAAGCAGAGCACGGTACAAAGGATAACTGAATTTAATACATAACAGTGATGTGATAAAAAATACAACAAATAAGTGCGCGGTCTGGCATGGTGGATTACGGTGCGCTCCTAGCAGCACAAACGGTCCAGAGCCAGAACCAGTTCGGACCCAAGGACCCCGCCGACACCCCTCAGGTGGCCGCGACAAACCGAGTCTGTGAAAGAAGAAATCATTATGTGAGTCCACACTCCACACACAGAGAGACCGCTCAAAGGTGTACAAACAGCAAACACTTCCTGGCTTAATTACAAATCAGCTTCCCACCCTGCAGGCATGGAACACCCTGTTCACAACTCCACTGCAGTGGAAGCTGATTAAATGACTAACATACAGCTCAATATAATAAGGTGTGAGGGACACCACATTTGCTGACTGTATAAATGTTAGTCACAAAACCTAACGTACCTCAGGAAGTGTGCTGACGAGCGTGAGACCTCACCCTCCTCTTTCACAGACCATGCATCAAACCTGGACGTTCTCTGCATCCACTGATGATGAGATGGCTCTTGAGACGAGATCTCACCCGTCTGGTCACAAGTTAGAGTCTCTGGCAAATACACACTGTGTACTCCAGACTTAAATGCCACCATGTTCCAATCCGTGTAGATGCACCACAGCTGTGAGTCCTGACGAGCCGCACCTGATCAGCCTCAGGTGATCAGGGTGAGGTCCTGGTAACTCAGCCACACAGCCACTCAGTCCTAAACGCGCACCACTGGAAGGAAAACCAAAGACAGAAACAGAAGACAAACAAAAGCCAGCCAGGCACGCCAGCCACAACACCTTGTCCTTGAAAAACAGCTTTCATTAACTGTTCCTGCCCAGCAGTCAAAGTACTGTTGGTGTGCTGAATGCCTTTATGAAAAGAAAAATCAGCACCTCAGTACAGATAATTATCCTATAAATGCATATCAATTGAAATGTTAATTAATATTTCAGTGTGTATAAAAAGACACAAATTAATTCTGCATGTGTGTGTTTTTATTGTAGTTTTTCGTGTCACATTTATTTTAATAATACAGTCAGGCACAAATATTTGGACAGTGATTTTTTTTTGTGATTTTGGATTTGTACAGTACTACAATAGAGTTGATATATAGGGATGATTTGTCAGGCCTTTAATGCAGGTTTGTTCAGCTACTTCTTGTTAGTGGCTATATTAAAGGGCATATCATAGGGGAGGTGATGGTCTAGTGGTTAAGGTGTTGGGCTTGAGACCAGAAGATCCTTGGTTCAAATCCCCGCCTGACTGGAAAATCACTAAGGGCCCTTAGGTAAGGTCTTTAATCCCTATTGCTCCGGTGTGTAGTGAGCGCCTTGTATGGCAGCATCCTGACATCGGGGTGAATGTGAGGCATTATTTGTAAAGCGCTTTAAGCATCTGATGCAGATGGAAAAGGCTATATTACTGCAGTCCATTTACCATATCTCACTCCAGTCAACACTGTCTTTTAAAAAATTATAGATTATAAATCATTTCTTCCAGTGCTTTAACTTATGCAGGCACTGATAAAGCTGAAAAAGTAAAATAAGCCAGAGTGCATCTGAAAATGTACAACAGATTGACAGTTATATTGATCAATAATCATGGCATAACGTCGGGCACTGACTGTTAGCTGCCTGAACATCACTCGGTCCACTTCATGATTTACACCAGCACACACAGTGAAACCGGTTGCTTTTGTCTTCAAATGTAATTTGGCTTTAGCATGGCCTTAATTTGGCTTTCAAGTCAAATCCTTGTATTTTATTGTTCAACATACTGTATTACTCCATTAATCACACTGGTGGCCTGCAATTTTGTGAACACTGGTGGCCTGCAATTTTTGTGAATGGGCGTTTATTGATGATCATTTGCGTGCACGTGCATGCATGCATGCATGCTGTACACAGTATGGCATTATGGAATGTACGGACTTGCGTGCTGCATGCAAGAGAAGCGGTGCAGACTCAGAAGAATGTTGTTTTTCTGCATCCAGTAGCTGCTTCACAATTACATAAAATGGCTCAGCGCAAAAGTTGCTACTCGGCGGCGTTCAAGTTAAAAGTCGCGAAAGAAGCAGAAGAGAAGGGGAAGCACCATGCTGCTCGGACTCCGATGGCGTGCACTGACTGCGCACTCTGTTTCTCTGGGACTGGATCTGTGTCTCGTTGTTGTGTTTTCAGTGATGTTAGCTCCCACCAGTGGTCTGTATTTGGTTGTCTCAGTTGCAGCTTTACTGCTATCTATACATGAATGCAGGTGCCCTCTGTCTTCTTTGGTGCCCCCTGGGGGGTTTTTCCTTACCACTGTCACCAGCGTTTTTGCTCATGGGGTGGATTAGGTATAGATCTTAGTCATGTGTAGTGCTTTGATCTGAGTTTACAATTTTGAACAATAGAAATAAGTTGAATTGAAAATTAAACAGACCATGTAAATCCTACTCTGTATTTTAATGGGCAGATGTCACATTGTTGAGACAGTCTAATTTGATTCTGTTGAATACTAATGGAAAGTTGAAGTACAGCTCTGCCATCATAACAACTTACTGAAAGTACCAAAGAGTGTGAGAGGAACGGAGGTTCAACTCTTACAAAAGTTCATAATGGTGCTATTGCACATGTAGGCTATAAAAAAAAAAAACCTCACTGATCCAGTAATTAAAGAATTTCAGGTTTCCCATTATTTCAGTTTGGTGTTGCTGAATATCAAACCATTAATCACTACATAATGGTAGTGTTGTCCTTCAGCAGGGTGGTTGGTTTGTGTCCCGGCTAATCCCCTCAACTGTATATGTTTTTGTGTCCTTGTGAAAGACACTGAACCTGAAATGCTCCCGGTGTCCCATTCAGCACCTTGCATGGTAGCTCCTGTCATGGTGTGTGTGTGTGTGTGTGTGGTGTGTGTGTGTGTGTGTGTGTGTGTGTGTGTGTGTGTGTGTGTGTGTGTGTGTGTGTGTGTGTGTGTGTGTGTGTGTGTGTGTGAGGAGTGAGTGAGGGTGAATGTGATGCATTTTTGTGTTAGACCCTGAATTCTTTGGGTCTGTACTGAATCAACGAGACTCTGTTACAAAAAGGACAGTTTAATTAATTTTATGTGAAGTTAATCATACCAGATCTAGGGTCCTCACCATCCCGAGGTAATACAGGAGCTTGTTCAGGAAAGAGACCCTGAACACAATTTACACTAAGGTTTTATAGACATCCATTGACATCACTGATTAAAAAAAAAATGATCCTCCTATGTGTGTGCTTACGTGATGACAAAATGCCATGTCATGTTTAGGCCATGTGGCTAATTAGGTCAAACTTTAAAGACGTAAAAGCAGGGCCTTGTGTTAGTGGAACCGCAGTCTGTTGTTCAGTCTTTTCACATGATAACAAGATAATGAAAGCCGCTTAGCTTTTACAAGATATACTTTTGGGACAGACAAAAGTATATCTTGTTAACAACAAGATATTAACAAGAGTACAATAATTACTGTGCAGATATCAGAACATATTGACCCAGTGCAAACTTGCTGAGAGTCATCGCTCTTAAGCTCACATACCCCCCAGAGAAATGCAACAATGTATTAAAATGGGTTTTAGAGAGTCTGAAATCAATATTTTATATGGCATATGCATTTCTAAGGTATTTATTAACAGTTGTAAAGCACTTTAAGCGTCTGTTCCTGGGTGGAAAGGCGTTTGAAAATGCATTCTTTACACATCATGAATCACCAGTCTTTCTAGCACTTCTTTCATATTTTCATTTAATTCCCCAAAGGAAGACAAAGCCCACCGGAGGTGTCCCTTGATTTGCCCTCACTACTCCACACAAGCAGGAAGGTTGATGTGACTGCCCACATGTGTGACTGCGTGACGTGCCTACCTGATCTGTGAACCACAGGGAATCACAAACGGGTTCTGTACATTTCATTCCTGTTTTTCTTTCCAGATTAGCATCAGAGTTCTGACCAAGATATATGTAGCTCTTTATGGTATCACAAGGCCACTTCTTTATACATCTTGAAAGAGGTAAAAGGAGACCAACTCAGTAATTGAGAGAGTTAGAGAGAGAGAGGAGAGGGACTGTGCAAAAAAAGTGAGCAAAATACAATCAACGCTTCCATTTTCCAAGGACCATCACTTCAAAAATTTCTGTCAGTATTTATCGCTTACTTTTTCTGTTACTGTCTAACCAGACAGACAAACTACAGAGTCCATTTGAAGAGTGTGTAGGAGGTGTTTCAAACTTTGTGTCTGTCCTTCTGCAGCATATGTAGAGATCTTTGTTCTTGAAATACCAGGAATGGAATAATGGAAAAGAAAATCTGATTAACTTTTCTCTAACCAAGTACCACCTTGCTATTTTTTTAATCATAATCTGTTATTTACTCTTAAAGTATCAATGCGCCTTGTGGCTTCTCTCCAACTCTGTTCTTTAAAATTTCAAATTCAAATTATTAATTTATATAGCGCCAATTCACGATGAAATCGTCTCAAGGCGCTTCACACAACATAAAACAAAACCCAAAAAAACTGAATTAAAAATTTAAAACACAATAAAAAGACGACCATAAAAGAATACAAGAATAAAAACACATCATAACACTAATGATAAAACAGGGAAAACAAATGAGTCTTTAAACGTGACTTAAAAGTCTCCATAGTATCCGACTGCCGAATGTGTGCCGGGAGATCATTCCACAGAGCTGGGGCACGGTAGGAGAAAGCTCTGTGACCGGCAGACTTTTATTCACCCTGGGAACACATAGAAGTCCTGCACCTGAGAACGCAGGGCCGAGCTGGTACATAGGGGCTTACCAGGTCAGCCAGATAGGGAGGTGCAAGTCCATGAACGTTTTATAAACTAATAACAGTACTTTAAAATCCGATCTTGCAGCAACTGGAAGCCAGTGCAGAGACACCAAAATGGGCGTAATGTGGTCAAACTTTCTGCTTTGTGTCAAAAGTCTGGCAGCAGCATTTTGAACCAGTTGAAGACCCCTAATCCTGGACTGCGGTAAGCCAGAAAATAGAGCATAACTAGTCCAATCTAGAAGAGACAAATGCATGAATCAAAGTCTCAGCATCAGCCATAGACAGGATGGGACGAATCTTCACTATTTCGTAAATGGAAGAAAGCAGTCCTCGTAATGTCTCTAATGTGGAGATCAAAGGACAACGTAGGATCAAAAATTACTCCAAGGTTCCTCACTTTATCCGTATGATGTATAACACCCACAAACTTAAGCTAAGTGCTAGCTGATCAAATTGATACCAATACCTCGCTGGACCAAGAACCATAACTTCAGTCTTATCAGAATTTAAAAGTAGGACGTTACTAGACATCCAACTTCTTACTGATGCAAGGCAATCTTCAAAGATTTTATGTGAATGAGTGGGATGGATTATCTCAGCAAAGGAGAAGTGCTCACTATCACAGATTTAGACTGGTTTGTGAACAATATTTGAGGGAAATGGTGATATTGTGTATGTGTATTTGAATGTGTTTGCATGAGCAAACATTGAACCTTCGTGCGCATGTGTGAACTTTTTCATGCATGTCGATTGCGTCATTTACTGGTAAGCAGCCTTTGTGTGGGATGTGTGCAGCGTGTTTGACAGATTTTTATTTCAAGGAAAAAGATGTAACGACTGGAGCAGCGCCGCATCAAATTTTGCCAGAAAATGGGCAACAGCCAGGTGGAAACCATTCGGATGATTCAGACGGCTTTCGGTGACTTTTCAGTCGTGTGACTATACGAGAAATTGTGGAAGAGGTGGGCATGTCACAACATGTCCTGTGAGACTTCAACACAAAGGCGCTTTTGCTCCGCCATCGGCAGCTTCGTGCCGAAGCCATCGGCATGAATTTCACCGCCACTCTTTTCATGGCCAAATCTTCTGTCACAGTGGAAATGTACCGAAAAAGTGCTGATGTCCACCTCTTCTGCAATTTCTCGGACAGTCACACGACGGTCCCGCATCACCTCAGCGTTCACTTTGGAAATGATCTGATCATTTCTGCATGTTGATGGCTGACCGGAGCATGGCTCGCTCTCCACCATTGTGCGGCCGTCTTTAAACTGGTTGTACCGCTCCTTAATCTGTGTGATGCCCAAAGCATCATCACCGAAAGCCGTCTGAATCATCCGAATGGTTTCCACCTGGCTGTTGCCCAGATTCTGGCAAAATTTGATGCGGCGCTGCTCCAGTCGTTCCGTCTTTTTCCTTGGAATGAAAAAACGCCGAGCGCACGACACACACCTCACACAAAGGCTGCTTACTAGAAAATGATGCAATCGACAGGCGTGAAAAGTTCATGCATGTGCACGAAGGTTCAAGGTTTGCTCATGCAAGCACACGTGATTCAAATCCATCAGGTTTTTGAAAAAAATAAAAAAGTCCGATACTTTTCTAACAGACCTAGTAGTTTGCACTGGGTTGCCAATCAAACAACTGCAAATTATAAATAAGACAATGCTCATATATCTGAGAGTATTTTAGCATTGCTTTATATTTTTATTCTAAAATGGATAAAATTCATCATTTTCCTCAAAAATGGTGCTGTGCTAGCAGCAGCCTGTTCTAGCAGCTCCTGGTTTTTCCTCTTTCATTCGTGTTTTTATAGTGTTATATTTTTTTTACTGTCTGGACGATACGCACATGCCAGTATACTCACACGTAACTTTTTTAATTTTCATTTTGTACTTACTACTCTGGAAGCCATGCTGATAACACCATAGGCATTGTTCATACGTGGGATCAGATGATTGTCCTGAGGCAGCCACCTTTTGTAGCCAGAGAGAGGCCCAATATTCCGGAGGAGCTCGGAGGAGATGGCGAGGCTGCAGAGCAGGGGTTAAACATAGGATGAAGAAGAGGTTTAAACCCTGCATTCCTGCAATCATCACAAGAAAGGTAAGGTCCTTGGGAAATAAGATGGATGAATTGGATGTGCTCCTCAGGATGTGGAGGGAGTACAGAGAGTGCAGTAATGTGTTTCACCGAAACATGGCTACACGAATAGATACCGGACTCTAATGTGACTATCCCTGGATTCCATATGGTTTGAGCAGACAGAGATACCTCTGTGAGCGGTAAGAAGGGGGGGCTTGTTGTGCTTGTCAACTCCAGGTGGTGTCACCCCGGACATATCTCTGTTAAAGAATGTTTTTGCAGCCCAAACATCAAGCTTGTTGCCATCGGACTTCATCCATATTATCTGCCAAGGGAATTCACCAGTGTTGTTGCCATCACTGTTTATATTCCTCCGTCTAGAAACGCGGACACAGCATGTGACGTCATCCACTCTGTAACGGCAGATCTCCAAACAAATAGTCCGGAGCCTTCATCACTGTCACATGTTATTGTAACCAGGTCTCTCTCTCCTCAACACTTCTCACATTTCACCAGTTTGTCAAATGCACCAAAAGAGAAAATTAGATGTTGGATCTGCTATATGAAAATGTTAAAGATGCATACAGCTCCACGGCTCTTCCACCGTTGGGGAGGTCAGACCACAATTTAGTCCTGCTCACACCATCCTACAAGCCTGTGGTTCAGCAGCAACCAGTGACAGTGAGGCCTGTGAGGAATTGGTCTCACGAGGCCATGGAGACTGGTAACTTTGAAGCTAATGACTGAACTACATGGTGATGACATTGATGGTATCATAGACTGTCTCTGAGTACATTGGGTTCTGCATAGAAAATTCCATTCCCACTAACAAGGTCCATTGTTACCCTAACAACAAACCCTGGGTTACCAGTGACCTGAAGGCCCTTCTCAATGAAAAGAAGAGGGCTTTTAGGTCAGGAGACCGAGCAGAACTTAAGAGGGCTCAAAGAGAACTTAAACACAGACTGAAGGAGAGCAAGGATACCTACAGGAGGAAACTGGAGGAGAGATTGTTGAGGAACAAGGCCAAGGACATGTACAGTGGGATGAGACAGTTCACTGGCCTCCAGAGGAAAGGCAGGGGTGCCTTGGGGGGACATACATAGAGCAAACAAGCTAAACCAGTTTTTCAACAGTTTTGACTTCAGCTCGACCATCCCACCCCATGCGCCCCACCCCCCCCCCCCCCGCAGACTGTTCAATTTCAATTTAATTAGCTTATCATGCTAATCCCCTCTTGCTTGCCTCTACTGGTGGTTGGCTCTCACTGCGGTATTGTATCACTTCCTGTTCCAGAGCACAGCGGTGTTTTTCTGTATCTGTTAGCTGTTTAATCTGCGCAGTTAGATTGATCTAGTTATCTAGATTACGATTTGTTTCCCAGTGTAATCTTTACGTGCCTTAACTAAAGCACTCCTTCTGCTGAATCACCTCTAAATTATTTACACATTATTCACTTTGCGTGTTTTTAGGAATCCGCTAGCTTAGCATAGCTACTAGCTCTTAGCCGATTTAGCATGGCGGCTTCTCCTGTCTCTCCCGCACTTTTCTGCTCTGGGTGTGAAATGTTTAGTTATTCCTCGGCCTCTTTTAGCAGTAACGGTACTTGTAATAAGTGTAGCTTATTCGTAGCTTTGGAGGCCAGGCTGGGCGAATTGGAGACTCGGCTCCGCACCGTGGAAAATTCTACAGCTAGCCAGGCCCCTGTAGTCGTTGCAGACCAAGGTAGCTTAGCCGCCGTTAGTTACCCCCTGGCAGATCCCAAGCAGCCGGGAAAGCAGGCTGACTGGGTGACTGTGAGGAGGAAGCGTAGCCCTAAACAGAAGCCCCGTGTACACCGCCAACCCGTTCACATCTCTAACCGTTTTTCCCCACTCGACGACACACCCGCCGAGGATCAAACTCTGGTTATTGGCGACTCTGTTTTGTGAAATGTGAAGTTAGCGACACCAGCAACCATAGTCAATTGTCTTCCGGGGGCCAGAGCAGGCGACATTGAAGGAAATTTGAAACTGCTGGCTAAGGCTAAGCGTAAATTTGGTAAGATTGTAATTCACGTCGGCAGTAATGACACCCGGTTACGCCAATCGGAGGTCACTAAAATTAACATTAAATCGGTGTGTAACTTTGCAAAAACAATGTCGGACTCTGTAGTTTAGCCGCATGTTCTCCTTGAATTGCTGGCTGTCTGAGTGGTGTCCAAAAAATGAGGTGGGCTTCATAGATAATTGGCAAAGCTTCTGGGGAAAACCTGGTCTTGTTAGGAGAGACGGCATCCATCCCACTTTGGATGGAGCAGCTCTCATTTCTAGAAATCTGGCCAATTTTCTTAAATCCTCCAAACCGTGACTATCCAGGGTTGGGACCAGGAAGCAGAGTTGTAGTCTTACACACCTCTCTGCAGCTTCTCTCCCCCTGCCACCCCTCATTACCCCATCCCCGTAGAGACGGTGCCTGCTCCCAGACAACCAATAACCAGTAAAAATCTATGTAAGCATAAAAATGCACAGACTAAACACAGACTAAAACAGTTAAATGTGGTCTATTAAACATTAGGTCTCTCTCTTCTAAGTCCCTGTTGGTAAATGATATAATAATTGATCAACATATTGATTTATTCTGCCTTACAGAAACCTGGTTACAGCAGGATGAATATGTTAGTTTAAATGAGTCAACACCCCCGAGTCACACTAACTGTCAGAATGCTCGTAGCACGGGCCGGGCGGAGGATTAGCAGCAATCTTCCATTCCAGCTTATTAATAATCAAAAACCCAGACAGAGCTTTAATTCATTTGAAAGCTTGACTTTTAGTCTTGTCCATCCAAATTGGAAGTCCCAAAAACCAATTTTTATTTGTTATTATCTATCGTCCAGCTGGTCGTTACTGTGAGTTTCTCTGTGAATTTTCAGACCTTTTGTCTGACTTAGTGCTTAGCTCAGATAAGATAATTATAGTGGGCGATTTTAACATCCACACAGATGCTGAGAATGACAGCCTCAACACTGCATTTAATCTATTATTAGACTCTATTGGCTTTGCTCAAAAAGTAAATGAGTCCACCCACCACTTTAATCATATCTTAGATCTTGTTCTGACTTATGGTATGGAAATAGAAGACTTAACAGTATTCCCTGAAAACTCCCTTCTGTCTGATCATTTCTTAATAACATTTACATTTACTCTGATGGACTACCCAACAGTGGGGAATAAGTTTCATTACACTAGAAGTCTTTCAGAAAGCGCTGTAACTAGGTTTAAGGATATGATTCCTTCTTTAGGTTCTCTAATGCCATATACCAACACAGTGCAGAGTAGCTACCTAAACTCTGTAAGTGAGATAGAGTATCTCGTCAATAGTTTTACATCCTCATTGAAGACAACTTTGGATGCTGTAGCTCCTCTAAAAAAGAGAGCTTTAAATCAGAAGTGCCTTACTCCGTGGTATAACTCACAAACTCATAGCTTAAAGCAGATAACCCGTAAGTTGGAGAGGAAATGGCATCTCACTAATTTAGAAGATCTTCACTTAGCCTGGAAAAAGAGTCTGTTGTCTATAAAAAAAAAAGCCCTCCGTAAAGCTAGGACATCTTTCTACTCATCACTAATTGAAGAAAATAAGAACAACCCCAGGTTTCTTTTCAGCACTGTAGCCAGGCTGACAAAGAGTCAGAGCTCTATTGAGCTGAGTATTCCATTAACTTTAACTAGTAATGACTTCATGACTTTCTTTGCTAACAAAATTTTAACTATTAGAGAAAAAATTACTCATAACCATCCCAAAGACGTATCGTTATCTTTGGCTGCTTTCAGTGATGCCGGTATTTGGTTAGACTCTTCTCTCCGATTGTTCTGTCTGAGTTATTTTCATTAGTTACTTCATCCAAACCATCAACATGTTTATTAGACCCCATTCCTACCAGGCTGCTCAAGGAAGCCCTACCATTATTTAATGCTTCAATCTTAAATATGATCAATCTATCTTTGTTAGTTGGTTATGTACCACAGGCCTTTAAGGTGGCAGTAATTAAACCATTACTTAAAAAGCCATCACTTGACCCAGCTATCTTAGCTAATTATAGGCCAATCTCCAACCTTCCTTTTCTCTCAAAATTCTTGAAAGGGTAGTTGTAAAACAGCTAACTGATCATCTGCAGAGGAATGGTCTATTTGAAGAGTTTCAGTCAGGTTTTAGAATTCATCATAGTACAGAAACAGCATTAGTGAAGGTTACAAATGATCTTCTTATGGCCTCGGACAGTGGACTCATCTCTGTGCTTGTTCTGTTAGACCTCAGTGCTGCTTTTGATACTGTTGACCATAAAATTTTATTACAGAGATTAGAGCATGCCATAGGTATTAAAGGCACTGCACTGCGGTGGTTTGAATCATATTTGTCTAATAGATTACAATTTGTTCATGTAAATGGGGAATCTTCTTCACAGACTAAAGTTAATTATGGAGTTCCACGAGGTTCTGTGCTAGGACCAATTTTATTCACTTTATACATGCTTCCCTTAGGCAGTATTATTAGACGGTATTGCTTAAATTTTCATTGTTACGCAGATGATACCCAGCTTTATCTATCCATGAAGCCAGAGGACACACACCAATTAGCTAAACTGCAGGATTGTCTTACAGACATAAAGACATGGATGACCTCTAATTTCCTGCTTTTAAACTCAGATAAAACTGAAGTTATTGTACTTGGCCCCACAAATCTTAGAAACATGGTGTCTAACCAGATCCTTACTCTGGATGGCATTACCCTGACCTCTAGTAATACTGTGAGAAATCTTGGAGTCATTTTTGATCAGGATATGTCATTCAAAGCGCATATTAAACAAATATGTAGGACTGCTTTTTTGCATTTACGCAATATCTCTAAAATCAGAAAGGTCTTGTCTCAGAGTGATGCTGAAAAACTAATTCATGCATTTATTTCCTCTAGGCTGGACTATTGTAATTCATTATTATCAGGTTGTCCTAAAAGTTCCCTAAAAGCCTTCAGTTAATTCAAAATGCTGCAGCTAGAGTACTGACAGGGACTAGAAGGAGAGAGCATATCTCACCCATATGACCTCTCTTTCATTGGCTTCCTGTTAATTCTAGAATAGAATTTAAAATTCTTCTTCTTACTTATAAGGTTTTGAATAATCAGGTCCCATCTTATCTTAGGGACCTCGTAGTACCATATCACCCAATAGAGCGCTTCGCTCTCAGACTGCAGGCTTACTTGTAGTTCCTAGGGTTTGTAAGAGTAGAATGGGAGGCAGAGCCTTCAGCTTTCAGGCTCCTCTCCTGTGGAACCAGCTCCCCAATCAGATCAGGGGAGAAAGACACCCTCTCTACTTTTAAGATTAGGCTTAAAACTTTCCTTTTTGCTAAAGCTTATAGTTAGGGCTGGATCAGGTGACCCTGAACCATCCCTTAGTTATGCTGCTATAGACGTAGACTGCTGGGGGGTTCCCATGATGCACTGTTTCTTTCTCTTTTTGCTCTGTATGCACCACTCTGCATTTAATCATTAGTGATCGATCTCGGCTCCCCTCCACAGCATGTCTTTTTTCCTGGTTCTCCTCCCTCAGCCCAACCAGTCCCAGCAGAAGACTGCCCTCCCTGACGCCTGGTTCTGCTGGAGGTTTCTTCCTGTTAAAAGGGAGTTTTTCCTTACCCACTGTAGCCAAGTGCTTGCTCACAGGGGGTCGTTTTGACCGTTGGGGTTTTACATAATTATTGTATGGCCTTGCCTTACAATATAAAGCGCCTTGGGGCAACTGTTGTTGTGATTTGGCGCTATATAAAAAAATTTGATTGATTGATTGATCATGCGCCAAATCACAGCAAAAGCCATCTCAAGGCACCTTGCGCGAACAATTCACATAAAATTTAAATTAATTATAAAATGAATAAAAAAATTCAAATACATAATTAAAAACAGAAGTAAAAGAATAAAACAGATAAAAAAATCTAAAAATAAGTAATGACCCCAGGTCTCTCTCGCAACCCTTACAACCCTCTACTAACTCCTGCAGCAGACATGTCTTTACATCTTTTCCACCCCTCATCTCCTCGCTGATACCGACCACAGATTCTTCAACATCTTCTGTGCCTCGGACCAGACAATAAATTACAGCCAGCCAGGTGATGAGAGAGCTGGAGAGGCTAAACCAGGGGAAAGTTAATGGACCGGACAGTATCAGCCCTTGGATGCCTAAAGCATGTTCCAGCCAACTCTGTGGAGTACTCCAGCATCTCTTCAACCTGAGACTTCACCTTCAGAGAGTTCCAGTGCTGTGGAAAACATCTTTCCTGGTCCCAGTGCCTACGAATGGGCATCTTGTGAATCCTGTGGTTTGCTGGGGTGCAGGCATCAAAGCAAAGGATGCCAACAGACTGAATAAACTGGTCAAAAAGGCAGGGTCTGTTGTTGGTTCCAAGCCTGCCAACCTGGAGGAGGTGGTTGAAGGCAGAATGCTGGCAAAACTGGTAGCAGTCGAGGACAATGCCTCTCACCCCGTCCATAAGTCATTGCACAATCTTAAGAGCAGTTTCAGCAACAGACTTATACAACCGCGCTGCCTAAGGGAATGGTACAGGAATCGTTCCTGCCCGTTGCTGTAGACTCTTTAATATATCAGCCACTGCTAGACCTGCAGCCTCTGAACTGGACTAAAAGCTTATACTATTTATCTGCCGCACGCCACATAATAATGCCCCTGAATACATGCCTTCAATCAATCAATCAATCAGTCAAACAAACAACTTTATTAGTTATAACACCATTGCTCCTTTTTATTTCTTTGAGGTACTTGGCTCCTATGGCATCGGAGATTAATAAAATCTGTCTGTCTGTCTGTCTGATGTTTATAAGTATTCACAGCCTTTGTCATGGAGCTCAAAATTGAGCTCATGTGCCTCGTGTTTCCACTGATTGTCCTTGAAATGTTTCCAGAGCTTAATTGGAGTCCTCTGGGGATACAGTCAGTTGATTGGACATGATTTGGAAAGGCACACATATAAGGCCCCACAGTTGACAGTGCATCTCTAAGCACAAACCAAGCATGAAGTCAAAGGAATTGTCTGTAGACCCCCGAGACAGGATTGTCTCAAGGCACAAACCTGGGGAAGGGTACAGAAACATTTCTGCTGCTTTGAAGGTCCCAATGAGCACAGTGGCCTCCATTATCCATAAATGAAAGACGTTCGGATCCACCAGGACTCTTTCTAGACCTGGCCACACGTCAGAACTGAGAAATTAGGGGAGAAGTGTTGGGAAAGTGTAGTGACACGGACCCACAACAGGGGGCGCAAATGAACGGTCAATAGATGAGCCAAAAAGTAACAATTTAATGTTGTGAATGTGCACAACGAACATACAGACAATCACAGAATATCATAACAGTCAATACACAGAGGTGACGTGTGGGCAGGCTCGAGGATAGAAGACGTCTATCCTGAGAAGAGCCGGAACCACACGATTTCCGCCGCCCCAGAACCTGGTGAATACTGGAGCCGCCAAGTCCCGAATTCCCAGGTGATCACCGTCCCCGACTGTCGGATCTGGTACTGCTGGCGAAGAACAAAGACAGTCAAGTGTGGGTGTGTGTACACCCAGTAACAACAACGGTGGGAATGCCACCTCTACCTCTCATTCAATATGTTGCAGCGGTCTCAGCTGAAAAGGAGCGCCGTCTTGCACAGCCTCCTCACAAACGACCGGTTCTCCTGCAAATTCTCACAATAACAGAGTTACAAATCTCACAAAAAGGCTGAGAGTATTACCTCCTATGAAGTATGATATCTCGGCAACGAGGTGGAGATGACGTCTGGTCTTTATGGAGTGAGAAGATGTTGAGTAGATGGGTGACAGCTGTCAAGAGGTGATGAGCGACAGCTGTCACCCCCTGCTGTGTCCATGGCGGCAGCGCCCTCTCGTGCCTGAAGCCCGCACTTCAGGCAGGGCGCCCTCTGGTGGTGGGCCAGCAGTACCTCCTCTTCTGGCGGCCCACACAACAAGAAGGGCCTTAGTCAGGGAGGTGACCAAGAACTAGATGGTCACTCTGTCAGAGCGCCTGCATTACTCTGGAGAGAGGACAACCTTGCCAAAGGCCAACCATCTCTGCAGCAATCCACCTGTGGCCAGACAGAAGCCACTCCTTAGTAAGTAGCACATGGCAGCTCACCTGGACTTTGCCAAAAGGCACTTGAAGGACTCTCACAACATGAGAAACAAAATTCTCTTGTCTGATGAGACAAAGATTGAACTCTTTGGCGTGAATGCCAGTCATCATGGTTGAGGAAACCAGCCAACCTTACAGTGAAGCATGGTGGTGGCATCATCATGCTGTGGGAATGTTATTCAGCAGCAGGAACTGGAAGACTAGTAAAGATTGAGGGAAAGATGAATGCTGCAATCTACAGACATCCTGGATATAAACCTGCTCCAGAGTGCTCTTGACCTCAGACTGGGGCGCTGGTTCATCTTTTAGCAGGACAGTGACCCTAAACACACAGCCAAGATATCAAAGGAGTTGCTTCAGAACAACTCTGTGAATGTCCTTGAGAGGCCCAGCCAGAGTCCTGACCTGAATCCGAATGAACATCTCTGGAGAGATCTGAAAATGGCTGCGCACTGACACTCCCCATCCAACCTTATTGAGCTAGAGAGGTGCTGCAAGGAGGAATGGGCAAAACTGTCAAACTAACAAAATGTAGAAAAAGTGCTGTGAATACTTTCCAGATGCACCTATCTTTATTAGTGGATTTTTGAAAAGAAAAAAAAAAAGACTAATTTTGAAACCAATTCAGACATCACTAAAATTTACTCATCTCTTCTTTCACCCCAGACTGACCATGTTTCCATAAAACTGTAATCCATGGATGACTTACCAGTCCTCTTAGTTCCATGTAAAGGCCCAACTACACTGTTGTATGGCTGGCTATAGCTCGTCTTTTTTGACATGAGGGCAGCTCCCTGTTCCATTTTCTGTTTATACTACATCTTGTTTCTGTACATCTCCGTCTCTCCGGGCATGCACACTGATGTGTTGTCTTATAATAGCAGACAAAGGGATTGCATCACAGTAACACTGTTAAAACAATGCAGCCATGTCCTCCAGTACTTGTTTTGTTGATGAAAACCAGAGATGCCTGACATGAACATGGGTAGAACATTTCCATATTTTTAAATCTTTTAAATGAAATTTCATTTTAAACAGCTTGAAAAATATCATAATTATTGCTTCAAACCCCTGTGTGGACAAGCAGCAATCATTTCTTCTTTTTGTCACATTTGAGTGCTGTCACATCTTCAATTTCTAAGCTATTTAAACACCCAATGGGGTTGTGCTTTTTGATTGAATGTCCAGTGAAATGAATATTACTACTGACAGCCACCTCAAACACTTTCCACTCCCCGGCTTGTTTCACATGACTCTACAGCAATTGCAGCTGCTCTCGGGAAATTAGACTTTGGAGCATCCTTTGATTTAAATACTGAAGAGCAGCAGCACAGGATTTGCTGTTATTTTCATGCCTTTTCTTCTAGGCTTTGAGTTCAGATGTGATTAGTTTGAGAATTCTGTTGCTACTGCAAGGTTTCTTTGCTGCTTTGGCTACAGTTTTGTCAATTGCAATGGCCGCTTGTCCGTACAGTGTTTTTTTTTTTTACTAGCATAAAAGCAAATTTCAGCGCTTTCTTAAAATAAAAATGTTGCTCGTGGCACTGGTTTCTGTGACAACGATAAACAACTCACGACCAGCTTATAATGTGCAGCTATAACAACAACAAAAAAAATCTGTCTGTCTATTCTGCTATCACAAATAAGATTTTTTGTTTCTGTTGCAGGTGAGCCCCGTTAACTCACGCATGCATAAGTCGCGATTCGGCTTTACTCGCAGTCAGGTTGTGGACCCCGAAAATTTAGTCTATTTATAAAACTCAATTGTGATTTGATTGTTTTGGGAGGGATCGACAGTGCAGACAATGATTTCTTTTTACTCTTTCAGCTGCTGCAGGTCCACCACACGTGTGGCGAGCACATGTATAAATTCTGGCCCAAACTGAAATGACAGTAAGAATCTAAAGAGTCACATCCAAAACTTTGAATAATCAGGAATCATCCGTACAGAATCGTCCATCCTCAACGCTGACCTGCAGTAGCCAGAGGAGGAAAAAGGATCCCAAACCAACTCCAGATGAAGAAATTAGCATCCAAAATCGTCCGCTCTGACACCACTCATCACTGACCTTAAGCAGCCGGAGGTGGAAAAAAAACGATCCCGAACCCATGGTCGAAACCATTATAACATGGCAAGGTATGCTGATTTAAAGTTTTTTCGGTCAACTTAATTAACTTGTGATTTCAAATAACGCGCGGCCTGATTTTGTGGACCCCAACTCGCATGAGTTAATGGGGCTCAACTGTATTATGTATTTTGTATGACAAATCAGCTTATTGGAGACAGAAACAACAAAAACAAACTTGTCCTTCCAGGAAAGTGACACTTTTTACACTGAGTGCCTTCTTTAAAAGTTGAGAGATTTTCAACTTTAAGCACTCAGTGCAACTTCTCAAAAAAAAAAAAAAATAGCAGCACCTTCAATGCAAAAAAGACATTTACGCTCTGGGGGAAAAAGAAAATGCTGCATTGGAATGGGGCTTTAAACTGCTCCTGTTATTTGTTCGTTAAAATGCTCCTCTAGTTCATGTTTAATGTTGTCAGATTCATTAATAATTTTAACTTTAAACTATGTTATTCATGCATGGTGTTGTCAGGGGTGGTGGCCAAGTGGTTAATGTGCTTGGTTTCAGTGCAGAAGGTTCCGGGTTCAAATCCCACCCCTGCCACATTTCTCCATGTAATCTGGAGTTGTGTCAGGAAGGGCATCTGGTGTAAAACCTGTGCCAATTCAACATGCAGATCCACCTTGGATTTGTTGTGGCGACCCTGAGTGCAAACAAGGGAGCAGCCGAAGGGACTTACTATTCGTGCATGGTGTTGGCTTATGTGAGTTCATAATGACCTCAAATGATGGTTTAATTATTTAAGTGTACAAGGTCATTGTGAAGAAAAGAAAAGCTACCAGGCTGAATAGTTACCTTGATTTTGATTTGTTGGAGCTCCTTTAAAAAAAAAAAAGGTTAATTCCTGATGTGCAAAGCAGTGTAATTGCTCATTGTCAAATTAAATTAATCAAAAGTATTCCTTTTATCACAGGTTCTCCCATATCTGGATTATAATGACTTTAAAATCAAATAATGTAATCACTCTTGCCAAGTCCCACTTAACAATTTGAAGTCTTAATTTCCAGCGCTAAAGCTGAGACCCTTGTGTTATGTGTCGGACGCAGCCCGGAGAACCGACCAGCGTTTGAAGGACCCAGTATGAAATAAGCAGAGCACGGTACAAAGGATAACTGAATTTAATACATAACAGTGATGTGATAAAAAATACAACAAATAAGTGCGCGGTCTGGCGTGGTGGATTACGGTGCGCTCCTAGCAGCACAAACGGTCCAGTGCCAGAACCAGTTCGGACCCAAGGACCCCGCCGACACCCCCCAGGTGGCCGCGACAAACCGAGTCTGTGAAAGAAGAAATCATTATGTGAGTCCACACTCCACACACAGAGAGACCGCTCAAAGGTGTACAAACAGCAAACACTTCCTGGCTTAATTACAAATCAGCTTCCCACCCTGCAGGCATGGAACACCCTGTTCACAACTCCACTGCAGTGGAAGCTGATTAAACGACTAACATACAGCTCAATATAATAAGGTGTGAGGGACACCACATTTACTGACTGTATAAATGTTAGTCACAAAATCTAACGTACCTCAGGAAGTGTGCTGATGAGCGTGAGACCTCACCCCCTCCTCTTTCACAGACCATGCATCAAACCTGGACGTTCTCTGCATCCACTGATGATGAGATGGCTCTTGAGACGACGATCTCACCCGTCTGGTCACAAGGTCGAGTCTCTGGCAAATACACACTGTGTACTCCAGACTTAAATGCCACCATGTTCCAATCCATGTAGATGCACCACAGCTGTGAGTCCTGACGAGCCGCACCTGATCAGCCTCAGGTGATCAGGGTGAGGTCCTGGTAACTCAGCCACACAGCCACTCAGTCCTAAACGCGCACCACCTGGAAGGAAAACCAAAAGACATAAACAGAAGACAAAAAAAAAGCCAGCCAGGCACGCCAGCCACAACAGCACCCCACCCTCACGGGAAGCCTCCCGGCGACCACACAAACCTGGCCCAGGAGAAACACCCCCCTCCAGTGACCATGGATGGAAACCGTATCTGCATTCATCTTCCAACAGAATCTTCATCCAACAGAACGGTTGACGTCTTCTCCTCTGGCTGCATCTTTGCCTATGTTTCTGTCAGTCAATTAGCACAGGTGTGGCCAGGAGTTCTTAAACCTGTGCGGTCAGCCTTTGTCCAACCATGTTTACAGTCTGATTAGTCATAAAACAAAAAAGACAAACACAAACAACCAAACCATCCCCCCCCCCCCCTCCCCAGAGGACCGTCCCATCAAACGCCGGGAAGAGGAGAAAAGAAAAACAACCCAAACTTAAGCTAACAAATAAAAACGCTAACACCCCCCCCCCCCCGACGACATGTAGGGACCAACACCCCCCAGAGGACATCCCGCCAGCTCCAGGAGTAATAACCACAGCCGAGGTCCCTCTGGGATCCAAAGTCACCCACGGGGACTCCCAGCGCCTCCCAGAGGACCGTTCCATCAACCCCAGGAGACGCCTCCCCTCATGACCAATGGACCCAGCCCCGGCCGTCTATGGCTAGATGGACCCACAGCCCTTCCCCCCCAGAGGACACCACAGTCAGACCCTGAGGGCGGAAACCGGGGGGAAAAACAAAAGGAAAGAAAAAAAAACCAACATACAAGCAAAACAACCCCAACCCCACCCCCTCGGAGCAGTGGAAACTGGAAGCACGTCCAGCGTCACCAACCATGACTATACCCCAGAAGTCAACCCGGAGGAGTGGAACAGCGGTTATGGCAGACGGCACAAAACGGCGCCACCCCTCTGACTTCCAAACCAGCCACCAGCTGCGGGTATATCACACTGCCCCAAACCTCAGCCACGCCGATGGCAGACGGCTCAAAGGCGCGCTGAAGCCGGAGGTGGAACAGGGAATCAATAAACAAAAAAAAACAACAACACCCCGAACCCCCCCCCCCCTCCAGGTGCAGAGGTTACCTGGGAAACGCCCAGCATAACCAAACTGCACCACTCCAGCAACGCCGACACGTACGGCTCACACGGCTGGAGCCAGAGGAGAAGAGAGGGCATAACAAAAACAACAAAAAAAAAGAAGAAAAAACAACCCAATTACCCCCCCATCACCCCCCAGGGGACCGTCCCATCAAACCCTGGGAGGTGAAACTAAAAGAAATAAAAAGAAAGACTAACAGACTAACATAAAGTTGCTTGGGTCTTTGTTTTTGCTCCAAACAGACTGCAGGGTCACGACCCCAGACACTAATAGTGAAAAAAAAAAAATCCCACACAAAAACCAACTCAAAAAACACCCACAAGAAATGAACCAACACAAAACTAATCAGTGGTTTATACCGTCAAGCTCAAACAAATCAAACACACCTGTTCCAACTTAAGAGCTTAACGGTAATGTGACTCAGTCACCACAAGAGGGAGCCAGAGTGCTAAAAATGAAAAACCCCCTTTGGTGACAGAGAAAACAAACTCAAGCTGCTTTTCTGTGCGCAGCTGTGTGCAACACACAACCAAAAATGTGATTCAACTAAATTACGCCGGAGCTGCACAACAGACGCAGTAGCTATCATTACCCGGGGAAACGGGGCTACAACTGTAACACAGGAAGCACAGCGACCCGTGCCACAGAGCTCCGCCGTGCGCGTTCACCCATTACAGACCCACTCCTGCAGCTCCCGTTTAAACCTCTTATCCGGATCGAAGTGTGACACGAAGCCGTCGCCAGTCACACTCCACCACGACCCACGGATAAGGCACACACAGGAACACGGCTGCAAGAGCGCTCAAATCAGTATTCAGTAATGGGTTCTCAAACATGCACCATCCGGGCGGAGAGCACCCGCAACTGATCCGGATAACTTCTGAACGTCTGCGGCCGCCTTCCCGGCGCGTTACCGTCTCTGCTACCGCTGGGTCCGTGATGTTTGGCCAGAGACTACTGTTATGTGTCGGACGCAACCCGGAGAACCGACCAGTGTTTGAAGGACCCAGTATGAAATAAGCAGAGCACGGTACAAAGGATAACTGAATTTAATACATAACAGTGATGTGATAAAAAATACAACAAATAAGTGCGCGGTCTGGCATGGTGGATTACGGTGCGCTCCTAGCAGCACAAACGGTCCAGAGCCAGAACCAGTTCGGACCCAAGGACCCCGCCGACACCCCTCAGGTGGCCGCGACAAACCGAGTCTGTGAAAGAAGAAATCATTATGTGAGTCCACACTCCACACACAGAGAGACCGCTCAAAGGTGTACAAACAGCAAACACTTCCTGGCTTAATTACAAATCAGCTTCCCACCCTGCAGGCATGGAACACCCTGTTCACAACTCCACTGCAGTGGAAGCTGATTAAATGACTAACATACAGCTCAATATAATAAGGTGTGAGGGACACCACATTTGCTGACTGTATAAATGTTAGTCACAAAACCTAACGTACCTCAGGAAGTGTGCTGACGAGCGTGAGACCTCACCCCCTCCTCTTTCACAGACCATGCATCAAACCTGGACGTTCTCTGCATCCACTGATGATGAGATGGCTCTTGAGACGACGATCTCACCCGTCTGGTCACAAGTTAGAGTCTCTGGCAAATACACACTGTGTACTCCAGACTTAAATGCCACCATGTTCCAATCCGTGTAGATGCACCACAGCTGTGAGTCCTGACGAGCCGCACCTGATCAGCCTCAGGTGATCAGGGTGAGGTCCTGGTAACTCAGCCACACAGCCACTCAGTCCTAAACGCGCACCACCTGGAAGGAAAACCAAAAGACAGAAACAGAAGACAAACAAAAGCCAGCCAGGCACGCCAGCCACAACACCTTGTCCTTGAAAAACAGCTTTCATTAACTGTTCCTGCCCAGCAGTCAAAGTACTGTTGGTGTGCTGAATGCCTTTATGAAAAGAAAAATCAGCACCTCAGTACAGATAATTATCCTATAAATGCATATCAATTGAAATGTTAATTAATATTTCAGTGTGTATAAAAAAGACACAAATTAATTCTGCATGTGTGTGTTTTTATTGTAGTTTTTCGTGTCACATTTATTTTAATAATACAGTCAGGCACAAATATTTGGACAGTGATCTTTTTTTTTGTGATTTTGGATTTGTACAGTACTACAATAGAGTTGATATATAGGGATGATTTGTCAGGCCTTTAATGCAGGTTTGTTCAGCTACTTCTTGTTAGTGGCTATATTAAAGGGCATATCATAGGGGAGGTGATGGTCTAGTGGTTAAGGTGTTGGGCTTGAGACCAGAAGATCCTTGGTTCAAATCCCCGCCTGACTGGAAAATCACTAAGGGCCCTTAGGTAAGGTCTTTAATCCCCTATTGCTCCCGGTGTGTAGTGAGCGCCTTGTATGGCAGCATCCTGACATCGGGGTGAATGTGAGGCATTATTTGTAAAGCGCTTTAAGCATCTGATGCAGATGGAAAAGCGCTATATTACTGCAGTCCATTTACCATATCTCACTCCAGTCAACACTGTCTTTTAAAAAATTATAGATTATAAATCATTTCTTCCAGTGCTTTAACTTATGCAGGCACTGATAAAGCTGAAAAAGTAAAATAAGCCAGAGTGCATCTGAAAATGTACAACAGATTGACAGTTATATTGATCAATAATCATGGCATAACGTCGGGCACTGACTGTTAGCTGCCTGAACATCACTCGGTCCACTTCATGATTTACACCAGCACACACAGTGAAACCGGGTTGCTTTTTGTCTTCAAATGTAATTTGGCTTTAGCATGGCCTTAATTTGGCTTTCAAGTCAAATCCTTGTATTTTATTGTTCAACATACTGTATTACTCCATTAATCACACTGGTGGCCTGCAATTTTTGTGAACACTGGTGGCCTGCAATTTTTGTGAATGGGCGTTTATTGATGATCATTTGCGTGCACGTGCATGCATGCATGCATGCTGTACACAGTATGGCATTATGGAATGTACGGACTTGCGTGCTGCATGCAAGAGAAGCGGTGCAGACTCAGAAGAATGTTGTTTTTCTGCATCCAGTAGCTGCTTCACAATTACATAAAATGGCTCAGCGCAAAAGTTGCTACTCGGCGGCGTTCAAGTTAAAAGTCGCGAAAGAAGCAGAAGAGAAGGGGAAGCACCATGCTGCTCGGACTCCGGCTATGGCGTGCACTGACTGCGCACTCTGTTTCTCTGGGACTGGATCTGTGTCTCGTTGTTGTGTTTTCAGTGATGTTAGCTCCCACCAGTGGTCTGTATTTGGTTGTCTCAGTTGCAGCTTTACTGCTATCTATACATGAATGCAGGTGCCCTCTGTCTTCTTTGGTGCCCCCTGGGGGGTTTTTCCTTACCACTGTCACCAGCGTTTTTGCTCATGGGGTGGATTAGGTATAGATCTTAGTCATGTGTAGTGCTTTGATCTGAGTTTACAATTTTGAACAATAGAAATAAGTTGAATTGAAAATTAAACAGACCATGTAAATCCTACTCTGTATTTTAATGGGCAGATGTCACATTGTTGAGACAGTCTAATTTGATTCTGTTGAATACTAATGGAAAGTTGAAGTACAGCTCTGCCATCATAACAACTTACTGAAAGTACCAAAGAGTGTGAGAGGAACGGAGGTTCAACTCTTACAAAAGTATTCATAATGGTGCTATTGCACATGTAGGCTATAAAAAAAAAAAACCTCACTGATCCAGTAATTAAAGAATTTCAGGTTTCCCATTATTTCAGTTTGGTGTTGCTGAATATCAAACCATTAATCACTACATAATGGTAGTGTTGTCCTTCAGCAGGGTGGTTGGTTTGTGTCCCGGCTAATCCCCTCAACTGTATATGTTTTTGTGTCCTTGTGAAAGACACTGAACCTGAAAATGCTCCCGGTGTCCCATTCAGCACCTTGCATGGTAGCTCCTGTCATAGGTGTGTGTGTGTGTGTGTGTGTGTGTGTGTGTGTGTGTGTGTGTGTGTGTGTGTGTGTGTGTGTGTGTGTGTGTGTGTGTGTGTGTGTGTGTGTGTGTGTGTGTGTGTGTGTGAGTGAGTGAGTGAGTGAGGGTGAATGTGATGCATTTTTGTGTTAGACCCTGAATTCTTTGGGTCTGTACTGAATCAACGAGACTCTGTTACAAAAAGGACAGTTTAATTAATTTTATGTGAAGTTAATCATACCAGATCTAGGGTCCTCACCATCCCGAGGTAATACAGGAGCTTGTTCAGGAAAGAGACCCTGAACACAATTTACACTAAGGTTTTATAGACATCCATTGACATCACTGATTAAAAAAAAAATGATCCTCCTATGTGTGTGCTTACGTGATGACAAAATGCCATGTCATGTTTAGGCCATGTGGCTAATTAGGTCAAACTTTAAAGACGTAAAAGCAGGGCCTTGTGTTAGTGGAACCGCAGTCTGTTGTTCAGTCTTTTCACATGATAACAAGATAATGAAAGCCGCTTAGCTTTTACAAGATATACTTTTGGGACAGACAAAAGTATATCTTGTTAACAACAAGATATTAACAAGAGTACAATAATTACTGTGCAGATATCAAGAACATATTGACCCAGTGCAAACTTGCTGAGAGTCATCGCTCTTAAGCTCACATACCCCCAGCAGAAATGCAACAATGTATTAAAATGGGTTTTAGAGAGTCTGAAATCAATATTTTATATGGCATATGCATTTCTAAGGTATTTATTAACAGTTGTAAAGCACTTTAAGCGTCTGTTCCTGGGTGGAAAGGCGTTTGAAAATGCATTCTTTACACATCATGAATCACCAGTTCTTTCTAGCACTTCTTTCAATATTTTCATTTAATTCCCCAAAGGAAGACAAAGCCCACCGGAGGTGTCCCTTGATTTGCCCTCACTACTCCACACAAGCAGGAAGGTTGATGTGACTGCCCACATGTGTGACTGCGTGACGTGCCTACCTGATCTGTGAACCACAGGGAATCACAAACGGGTTCTGTACATTTCATTCCTGTTTTTCTTTCCAGATTAGCATCAGAGTTCTGACCAAGATATATGTAGCTCTTTATGGTATCACAAGGCCACTTCTTTATACATCTTGAAAGAGGTAAAAGGAGACCAACTCAGTAATTGAGAGAGTTAGAGAGAGAGAGAGAGAGGGACTGTGCAAAAAAAGTGAGCAAAATACAATCAACGCTTCCATTTTCCAAGGACCATCACTTCAAAAATTTCTGTCAGTATTTATCGCTTACTTTTTCTGTTACTGTCTAACCAGACAGACAAACTACAGAGTCCATTTGAAGAGTGTGTAGGAGGTGTTTCAAACTTTGTGTCTGTCCTTCTGCAGCATATGTAGAGATCTTTGTTCTTGAAATACCAGGAATGGAATAATGGAAAAGAACAAATCTGATTAACTTTTCTCTAACCAAGTACCACCTTGCTATTTTTTTTAATCATAATCTGTTATTTACTCTTAAAGTATCAATGCGCCTTGTGGCTTCTCTCCAACTCTGTTCTTTAAAATTTCAAATTCAAATTTATTAATTTATATAGCGCCAATTCACGATGAAATCGTCTCAAGGCGCTTCACACAACATAAAACAAAACCCAAAAAAACTGAATTAAAAATTTAAAACACAATAAAAAGACGACCATAAAAGAATACAAGAATAAAAACACATCATAACACTAATGATAAAACAGGGAAAACAAATGAGTCTTTAAACGTGACTTAAAAGTCTCCATAGTATCCGACTGCCGAATGTGTGCCGGGAGATCATTCCACAGAGCTGGGGCACGGTAGGAGAAAGCTCTGTGACCGGCAGACTTTTTATTCACCCTGGGAACACATAGAAGTCCTGCACCCTGAGAACGCAGGGCCCGAGCTGGTACATAGGGGCTTACCAGGTCAGCCAGATAGGGAGGTGCAAGTCCATGAACAGTTTTATAAACTAATAACAGTACTTTAAAATCCGATCTTGCAGCAACTGGAAGCCAGTGCAGAGACACCAAAATGGGCGTAATGTGGTCAAACTTTCTGCTTTGTGTCAAAAGTCTGGCAGCAGCATTTTGAACCAGTTGAAGACCCCTAATCCTGGACTGCGGTAAGCCAGAAAATAGAGCATAACAATAGTCCAATCTAGAAGAGACAAATGCATGAATCAAAGTCTCAGCATCAGCCATAGACAGGATGGGACGAATCTTCACTATATTTCGTAAATGGAAGAAAGCAGTCCTCGTAATGTCTCTAATGTGGAGATCAAAGGACAACGTAGGATCAAAAATTACTCCAAGGTTCCTCACTTTATCCGTATGATGTATAACACACAAACTTAAGCTAAGTGCTAGCTGATCAAATTGATACCAATACCTCGCTGGACCAAGAACCATAACTTCAGTCTTATCAGAATTTAAAAGTAGGACGTTACTAGACATCCAACTTCTTACTGATGCAAGGCAATCTTCCAAAGATTTTATGTGAATGAGATTACCAGCAGTTATTGGCATGTACAATTGAGTGTCATCAGCATAGCAATGAAAGGGAATCCCAAAGCGCCGCAGTATATTCCCAAGGGGTGCTACATAAAGGGAAAAAAGCAGGGGGCCTAAAACGGATCCTTGTGGAACCCCAAACGTCATGTCCCTATGATCAGAGGAGGTGCCATTACACAATACACAGTAAGAACAACTGGACAGGTATGACGTCAACCATGCAAGAGCAATTCCAGTAATCCCAAAGTGATTCTTCAGCCTAATGAGTAAAATATGATCCACAGTATCAAATACAGCACTAAGATCCAGCAGCACCAAGACTGTAGTGGTATCTGAGTCCATTGCTCACAAAAGGTCATTCACTACTTTAGTAAGTGCTGTCTCTGCGGAGTGATATTTTCTAAAAGCAGACTGCAGTGGCTCAAAAAGATTATTCTCAGTGAGGTAGTCCACGAGCTGTCGCAAAACCACATTTTCCAGGATTTTAGAACAAAATGATAGATTTGATATTGGTCTATAATTTTTCAATACACTAGGGTCGAGATTGGATTTCTTTAGTAATGGTTTATTCACTGCAGAGTTGAAACATTTAGGAACAGATCCAGAAGTTAATGAGAGATTTATAATTTCCAGCACAGTTGGCCCAAGAATGGGCCACAGGTCCTTAAACAGTTTTGTTGGTATAGGATCAAATAAACAGGTTGTGCTTTTAGTAGACATCACGAGCTGCATCAGCGCACCTAGCGAGATACCATCAAAATCTGTAAATCTGTAAATCAGTGGGCGCATCCACCTCCATAGCAGTATGTGGTGGTTGGACCAAAACCTGCTGAGATATGCTCAACCTAAGAAGAAGTTCTTTACATTTCATAGTCCTGCCTGCCTCATTGTGTTCCTGACCTCCTGCCTGTTTGATCGACCACACCTTAGCCTGATGATTTTTTGTACTGCTGTGTTTTTTGGGCTGCTTCTGTGTGTACCGACCACTGCTAACCTCCTCCATAAAGCCTTTTAAAAACCAGAGCTGCCTTGCATTTGTGTCCAACCGTTCCTGAACAACCTGCCTGACAGTCAGTTCTATTAATGGAATGAAATGCTTTGAATGCAGCCTGTTGAAAGTGTTGCATCAACAGTTTATCAAATGTGCCGAACCATACCACAAAGCGGGTTTAAAACTGTGACTAGTTTGGATCCTTTGTTGCTCCTGAACATCCTTATGACCCCCTGCAGATAAGGTTATGTCTTCAGGGCTGACTGTTCATTTGTTCCTTTGGGGTGGATCGGGTTCAGGGACGGAACCACAGATATATATATATATATAGTGTTTTCCTCACTTTCTGTAATGCTGCGTTTACACATAACGACGCCAAGTCATGAATGCCACAAAGTACACATTCTTGGCCGCTGATCATGAATGTGATGATTCGGGGCAGAGGCGTCAGGTGTCCCCAGGAACTGCTGCAACCTGTTATCACACGTTACGATTAATGGCACATGTCGCTGGAGAATTATCAGGAACCATTACGCACAGTCAAGCATAGTGTTCCGTGTTGTTGCACGCTATTGCGCGTAACAGCGCATCGTTAAGTTCTGTCATGTTGTGAACGAGGTGAATTGTCTCCACACACACATCCATATTCATCCAACCGAATTCAGATTGCTCCAGTTATTCAGAAGAACTTTGTGACTGCATGCATATTTGGGGTCTGTGCCATGAAGTGGCGCAGAGAGGAGGAGGAGGACAGAGGCAGATGTGTGGCTTCATGCAGCTCTTGTCTCGCCCATTTTCCCAAACATCAGGCACATGCAGCAGGTGGAACACCTGCAGGAGCGCGCTGAAGAGCACTGAAATTAGACTTTTAGGCGACTTGGTGTCAGCAATCAAACTAAATGCGGTGCAGCAGGGTTTAATTGTGCGTGCGCTTCTTCCTCTGCCGGACTGGAGCAGGTGCAGAGATGTCTGGCTGCACGAGTCTCCTCTTGCTCCTCTGGTTCCTCTGGCTGAGACTCGTTCTCCCGCTCATTGGTTACAACAGCAGGTGGAACACCTGCAGGAGGATCCTGAGGAGCTTCTGCAGGAACTGTGGAACGACATTTGGAGCCGAGTTTAATTGTGCGCATGTGACAGAAAACTGATTTGTCGTGGCGCGCAGTGAAATGTGACGCTGCGTTACAAGTCATGTCAAAACTTGACAGTTTCCGTGTCACTTCATAATAACGCGTGACAGTTTGGGCTCCAAGAACCATCACAGGAACCACTATGAACGTTGTCACGTTCTATTAAGGATCACTACTCATCAAGATGGATCAATACACTCAGTTGCGACCTCCATGACATGAGACGAAATGAGGGTGGTGTGTGACATTTGTGGAAGATTTTTTGACAGGCAAAAACATGCTCCACGAATATCAAGAATATCACGCACCAACACGCACTATTAAGAAACCTATTCAGATGCGTTAAGTCACATTAAGAATGTCAGGAATGTGTCACGAATGACAGAAATATGACATTCGTAACGCGTGTTGGTTATGTGTAAACACACCTTAACATTGCAAGATGGGGTGCTCTAGAGACAGTGCATGGATCTGTTTGAAAGAAAGATTATGCACATGTACCTGATGAATGCTAATATCTGTGAACATCAGATATTTAGTATGGAACTGGATAACAATCCAGAGTTTTTGAGAAAATGCTCTATCTTTCAATATTAAATGAACGTGTGTGTGTGTGTGGGGGGGGGGGGGGGGGTATGATTTCACAAATCTTTACATCCATTCCATCCATTTTCCATACCCGCTTACTCCAGTTAAGGGACACAGGGACACTGGAGCCTATCCTATTGGTCCTAGGGCATGAGACGGAGTACAGGATGCCAGTCTCTCACAGGGCTACACATTGACAGACAAACACATTCACACCCACTCGCACACCTACTGTCAATTTAAAGTTTCCAGCCCACCTAACCTGCATGTCTTTGGATGTGGAAGGAAGCTGGAGCACCCAAACAAAATGCACACACACAGAAAGGTCACACATGGGGAGCGATTCCACAACCATCTTGCTGTGAGGCAACAGTGCTAACCACTAAGTCACCATGCTGCCCACTAATCTTTACAGAAACGCCTAAAGATGAATTTTTGAAATGCCTGTAAATAGAGAGGAGGATCCAGGATTTTTTTTTCAGCCTAAAAAAATAAATAATAATATAATAATAAAGAGTAGGTGCCTGTTCGAGCACTTTAGGTTTTGGTGGAGGTATGAGCTCTCAGAGTGCCGTTCTAGTTTTCCGAAGAGGCACTATCAAAGACCAAATTGCTAATATGGTTTGATGTGTTGGCTGTAACAGGTGAGAGCAGCACTGCAGAAACAAACAATAATAGATGTACTTGTGTTAAAGTGCAGCGTATAGTCAGTCCACAGTCCACAAAAGAAACAAATGCATAATTGCACCGCTGACGCATGATGTAAAATGAAGATGAATTCAGTTTCACAAATGGCTCTGCGTGCACTGCTTCTTAAACAGTAATTCATCCAGTGTCAGCCTCCATCTTTTTCTCTTGCTTCATTGTTTTAATTCTGACTGAAACTAGTGCACTCAAAATTATTTGGTGTACAATAGAGCCTCAAATAGAGAGGACAAACTCATTTAGAAAGTAACAAAGCACCCCTCTCACAGATACCGCTGAGGATAAGACCCGTACTCGGAATCTAATAAATGATCTTTCAGTCTAAACTGTGAGGCTGCAATGCTAAGTGGGCAGCAGACGTGGCTAAGGACAATGGAATAGACTAGATTTCTGTAATGCTCTGTACGTTGGCTTGGATCAAACCTCTCTAAACAGCCTCCAGCTTATTCAGAACACTGCTGCTCGTCTTCTTTCAGGAAAGAAAAAGGGCGACCACATTACACTGGTCTTGGCTACTCTTCACTGGCTTCTGGTTTGTTACCAGGTTGATTTTAAACTTCATTTAATTGTCTTTAAAGCTCTCAATGGCCTGGCCCCAGCGTATCTTTCAGAGCTTCTTTTTCCTTACACCCCAACCAGAGCCTTACAGTCTTCTGACCAAGTATTGCTGGAGGTGCCTAAAACCAGATTAAAGATGAGAGGTGACAGAGCCTTTGCAGCGGCTAGCCCCATGCTCTGGAATGGTCTCCCTTTTAATATTTGATCATCCCTGTCCCTAGAGACTTTTAAGGCCTCTTTAAAAACCTATTTCTTTTCTCTGGCATTTCCTAAATGAGCAATTAGATCTCTGTTTCACTTTAGTATTTCTTCTGTATTTGCTATTGCTTAATGCTGACAAATTTACCTTGTTTGTAGTCTTTTGGTAGCATGGCCCAAGCAGAGGGTCATCCCTTTGAGTCTGGTCTGCTTGAGGTTTCTTCCTCAATATCATCAGAGGGAGTTTTTCCTTACCACTGTCGCCTGTGTGCTTGCTCTAGGGGTTGGTAAGGTTAAATCTTAGTTATGCGTTGCACCTTTGTTGTGATTTGGCACTATGTAAATAGAATAAAATTAAATCAAATTAAATTAGTTCCTACTACTTTTTACCCTTTAATTTACTTAGTATTTTATCTGTTTTATTGTCTGTTGAACTTTTATTATTTTTAATTCATTTATTTAGGATTGGGGTAACTTGATGCCCATTTTTTAATTATATACAACACTTTGGTTGACTACTGTTGTTTTAAATGTGCCTTAGAAATAAAGGTTGAGTTGAGTTGAGGTTGAGAATCTTGCACAGGCTTGGCTTTTCTGGGAGCAAACGATGATTGGAGGTTTCATTGTTAATAATGGCTCGTCGAGGCAATTTAATGCGCCAGCTACAGTAGTTAGGACAGTGAGTGTAATGATACGTGTGTCGTGACTGTGTTTATTTATGGTCTTTCCCCTAGGGAGTGGATGGAAGTGCTCAGTCCTCCCATTATGCCTCCCAACCAGGGGATGAGCTCAGGCACAACAGGGAACTGGGTTGAAGATCTAATCAAAGGTAACAGACACCCTTTCTTTTCCAATTTCAGTGTCACATTTTAATAATGGAAACATACAGAAGTGTGAGAAGACTTCACAGTATGGTGAGTACAGTCAATGTGTAAAACTGCCTCTAATTGAGGGTAAAAAGCCGTAAGAGCGAAGCTCACTGTTCTCCACATAACTCCGTAGGTCACAAGAAGCGGGCTCATTACAGGTCCGTACCCTGTAGACAAATCGACAAGGTTAATTGACGAAACCTTTTTGGTTTACAACACCATTTTTAAACCTCTTACACAACGTGTCTTATAATTAGTTTTCATTATCGTTACTGAACTTCTGATAAGATAAAATGTTCCTCCTGGAGCGTTCCATAACCTTTTTTTGCATTTAACTGCCCGTCAGTTTAACAGGTAAATTCCTGTCCTTTGATGTCGTGGGATTGCAGGGAATCTCTTTACAACCTCATAATATGGTAGTGGCTCTGGGTATCTCAGGTCTTGATTGATGCGAGAAAAAGTGGTAACGATGGAAAAACTTATAAGTCTACCGGAGTCTGAAGGTCACCCCGCCATCAAAGCTCCTCAGTTTGTCTATGGAATAGTTAATAGAGTACGCGCCTCATCATATTTGGCATGCCATACCAGTGGAAGTGTAATACATTACGCATACACTGAATATATAACTTTATCTGTGCAAATTTCAATAGTTTCTGTTCTGTTAATTGCACTTGTTTTGAACAGTTGTTTCTAAGAGTGGTTTTGTGTCATTCTTACAGGACGGGAAGAGCCAGTGAATGAAGAGGAGAATGAGGGTGATGACTATTTGAATCTCTTCTATGATCCTTGCCTGAAACAGTATTTTGATCCAAAAACAGGAAAGTACTATGAACTGGTCTGACTCAAAGCTGATGAGAATCAAAAGCTTTTGAGAGTAACTGAATGGATTCACATTTTTTAGAAGCCTTGCTCATTGATCAGTAATGAATAACCCTTTCACAAAAAGTCATTTATGAGTTGTCGCTTTTGTTTTTGAGACTGTAGCAGCAGCTTTGTGTCGCCATGTATAGTCTTGAGTAAGATAAGACGTGCATGATAAAAGACCATTTTTGCGAGAGATTGAGTTGGTGCCCTTTCACTTGCACGTGTGATGGTGAAAAGAGTCTTTTCAGAAGTCTTGGCAACAAATTGATTTGTAAGCCCCCTAAAACATTCAGAAACTCCTTTACAAAAGTTAACTTCAGAAAATAAAAATTTTGCTCTTGGTTACTACCACACACTGCATGTTGTATAAAAAAATATGTTGGTAAATTCATGTGTTTTTTATGTTATATATGTGTTGTGTTAAGAATACAGAAAAACCTGTGAGACTAAGGACTGTTCTGTTTGTCAGTATTGTACTGATAACTCTCGATGAACACTGTTGCATTGATGATTTTTGATTTTCAGAAACTACTTCCACTAATTTTAACATAATACCCAGTTAGAATAATGATTGTCCAGCTAGCATGGACTCAGGACAAAGACTGTTTATTCAGTTATTTAGTTATTCATGTAGTCACATGTTTTATGAATAGTATTTATTGCAGAACAGTAAATTAAATACACAAAGCTGCCCTATAATACTTGTCCAGTGTTATCAGTTAAGAATGATAAAAGCTGGATGTAGAAAGCAATGTTGTGAAAAGTGTGATGACACCGACCTGCAACAGGGGGCGTAAATGAACGGTCAATGGGAATGCAAGAATAACAATTTAATGTTGTGAAATGTGCACAACGAATACAGATACAGTCAATACTACAGTCAGTTTCAAGTTGGTGTAGTGTGGGCAGGCTCGAGGATAGGAGACGCCTGTCCAGAGAGGAGTCGGAACCCACACGATTTCCACCGCCAACGGATCTGGAACACCCCGGAGCCGCCAATCCTGAGTCCCCAGGTGGCCACCGTCTCCAGCTGTCAGATCGGGTACTGCTGGCAGGAAACAGAAACAGTTAAGAGTGAGTGTGAGTGAACACACCCAGCAAACAGTCAGCAATTGACTCCTTTTTTGGAGGAGAAGAACGCCTCCACCTCCTGCTTTCACAAGTCCTGTGAGTTACCGTGCAGACCAAGTATACACTTGTTGAGTGCTGGAGTGCAGAGCGGAAACGCCGGCTCCAACCAACTCCCTCAGACTCAGACACAAGTGGAATAAACTGCAAACTCAAAAAGTCACTGATTATCAGCTACCAGCTCAGATGTAATGAACGTCACAACAAAAGCTTAGCTGCAAAGACGGCTGAGAGTCTACCTGTACGGGTCGACGATTTCTCGGCGTGGATGTGGTGTCTTCTCCAGGCTTTTATGGGTGCGTCATGATGAGTGGATGATGAGTGGATGAGTGACAGCTGTCAATCCGAGTTCCGGATGCTCCAGGCGGCGACTGCGCCCTCTGGTGCCTGAAGCCTGGCTTCAGGCAGGGCGCCCTCTGGTGTTGGCCAGCAGTACCTCCTCTTCGGGTGGCCCACACAACAAACAACAGCAAAGGGACAAAAGGGAAATATCACATTTCTGTGTAAAAATAAATTCACAAAATAAATGTAATGAGAAACATGGAGGTCACATTTATATTGCATACATATGCAATTACAAACTGTTTGTGCTGGTACATCACAGTGATATACTTGATATGCTTCTTAATTACTGAATGTATTCAAACAGGCCCTACCTGTTATAAGCAGGATAAAACAAGGCAAGTTTTAAATGAAAAAAAAAAAAAAATAGAACTAGACATATTTGTAAATTCTCTGAGGGTTCTACAATAATCCAATACAGATGGAATCCATTACATCACATCAATCTTATTTATCAGGGCTGTTAGTGTTTTACTCCCTAATCCACTGATCTGTATTTAACAGTGAATAGCTCATTGGCCCACACACTCCGTAGAAACCACTGAAGCAAACTTCAAGGATTCAAAGGATTCAAAGAAATTTTATTGTCATATGCACAGAAGAACATGTTCCCTGCACAATGAAATGTGTCTACTGCATTTAACCCATCTTAATTGCCAGTAGGAGCAGAAGTCGCCATTAGGTGCCCTGGGACCAGCTCCAGATGTACATCCCTGCCTTGGTCAACAGCAGGGCTGAGCAAACCAACACCGACCCATAACAAACAACACACACACAACACATAGGCCGACCCGGTACATAAAACATATATATGAAAGCAAAACACGAGGGAAAAGGATAAAAAAAAAGCCCTCATAGCTGCTGCATTACACAGCGGCAATGAGGAAAAAAATCCCCATCAGCACAAAAAACAATAATCACACAGACAAAAACAAGGACACAGGACGACAACCGAGATTTGAAAGGTCCAGTTTATCAGAACACTCCGGAGGCAGCCTGTTTGGCGCCGTCAATGGCCTTGTCCGACAATCCTGGAGGGGGAGGGGGCAGCCCTGCGCAGTCCTGAGCAGTCCTGAACACAGTCAACGTCAGAGCTGGAGAAGCTGAGGGGAGGGGGGAAGACCAGGGAGCGAGGCTTAAGTGTTGATCTTCTGAGGAGGTTTTATCACAGCGACCTTGAAGTGCAGCTGTATTTGGGGAAGCCAAATGAATAGCCAGATTAGCAGACGCCTGAAAGATTCCACAGTTCTGAGAACAGAGTGGCTCTCAATGCATCTGAATGTAGAATGTGGTCTTCACAGACAGTCAGAGCGGGTTTCCAGGGCTGCAATTCTGCTCAAGATGTTTTCCAACGTGCGGTTAACCCCCGCCGACTGCGCAGCCACTGCCTTCCCAATCGGATCAATCATGTAGGGCAGCCTGGAAGAACCAATCAAAGCTGCTTCCACTTTCTTGATTTTCCGGTAAACCAGCATAGTGCCCGCTCCACACATCAGAAAGCCGGTCACCACCAAGCCGAATATGTACACATCTTCGATGTCCTCCACAGAAAGCATGTAAAGGTACATGACCTGCCATCTCCTCCACGAGTCCATCACGTAACCCATCACATGCGTCCCGGCAGGACAGGTCGGGTCCTCCGCCCCCGAATGTCTTGTAGAAAAAATAGTGTCAATTGCATTCAAAGACCACTTTAACAGATCCATTTTTGTCGTTTTCCAGAAGAGCAAAGCTGCAGCCTCACAGACAACACGCCACAGAAGCAGGAAAGATAAGGAGGGAGGGAGAAGAGAAAAGTGCGTCCGTCTCGGCCGAGTGCAAGCTGGCAAAAAAAAAAAAAAAAGGTGGCCATCTTACCACTCGTACATTATGCGGGCTGCACATAGATGCTTAGAACATCAAAACTGGATGGATAACAAAAGTTATGATGGATAATATAGCAATAGTGGATTTTTGTTTTTAATTGTTGCATGGAAAAAATAAAACACTACTTAAGTAACTACAGGAGAGTTGGGTTTCCCTTGCAATGACAATATTTATTACACATAGCTCTATGAGCTTCAGCTTAATATTAGTAATAATGCTCATAGCAAGAATGCCCAAAGTTGTAAAACTATGCGCAAGTTCACCTAATAAATGTCTTAAATAGTTTGTCCAACACAAAACTCGAAATGTGGCTACACACAAGCCACTTATTATTAATATTATTATTATATATATATATCTATGCCAATATATGGATAGAACTCTTCAAATTATTGTTCATTATTTTCCATTGCTTTCCAAAGTTGCGTGCACCTGGTTAAAGATCAGTAGAAAAGAGCGTTCAGGAGCGGCACATCTGAGTGGTAATATGGCGGCAGGTTTGCTTCAAAAATATTGGCCAATGAGATACAGATCAGTGCTCTAATCATGATAGTCATGGTGATGGTCACTGAGTTTTGAAAATGCCTATCGCAAAGCGTTCTTTTTTTACGACATCGTGTAAGTTCCGCTGGAAAAATGCCTCACTCAAAGCGTGGCTGTTACGACAGTTGACGCAAAGCGGGACTGGTTTGTTGTTAACGGCGACGCTGGGTGACTGCTGCTAAACGTAGCAGGTGGACATTGGATACTTTTAGAGCCATCGACTTTTTAAAAAGAACAATTTTTTGGCATGTCTATGTCACTGAGCGATGTCAGACAGAGGGAAGATGGTGAGAAAGACGGTTTGAAAACATTTAAGGACTCAAGAATCCATGGAATGCCGCTGGCTTGAATTAAATTCATGAACACATCCAAAAGATTAAAGAAACGGGAAAGTGAACTGCATCTTGTGCCATCAGGAAACATGGTACGAATTTGTCTCTCCCTGGAAAATAAACACTGTGCTGTTCAAACAGGATTTCAGACAAGCTGTGTTTTTTTTTTTTTAATTAATGTAAACTTTCTTTCATTGGAAAAAAAAAGACACAGTGGCTTTGAATGGATTTACAGGAATTTACACGAGAATATAAGTTGACTTTTTTGCTATAAGGTATGTTACTGATATTTTGCCATGATTTTCAAAATATTCTACAAGCTTTAGCTGTGGTTTTTGAAATGCTTTAAGTCTTTTCAGTCTTCATGAATTTCATGTAGTTTAAGTGTTCTGAGTTAATGCATAATTTGGTTTACAGTTGGAAGAAGAATCATTCCAGGTCCTACTTCTGTGTCATATTCTGTTATTTCAACATTATTATTGACAGTTCAAATGAAAGGTTGAATCTAGTATCATTTAAATATTCACTTCTTTTGAGATTTTTTCTTCCAGGAGATGCTAAAAATGTATCATTAGATAGATACAAAATTAATTTGGTTTCTGGAGCCCCGCGGAATCCCCTTGCATGGTTGACATCATACCTGACCAGTCGTTCTCACTGTGTTTTGTACAACAACACTACCTCTCATCTTTTGACATGAAATTTGGGGTTCCACAGGGGTCCGTCTTAGGCCCCTTGCTTTTCTCCCTTTATATGGCACCCCTTGGGCACATAGTGTGGCGTTTTGGGATTAATCAATCAATTTTTAATCAATCAATTTTTTTATATAGCGCCAAATCACAACAAACAGTTGCCCCAAGGTGCTTTATATTGTAAGGCAAGGCCATACAATAATTATGTAAAACCCCAACGGTCAAAACGACCCCCTGTGAGCAAGCACTTGGCTACAGTGGGAAGGAAAAACTCCCTTTTAACAGGAAGAAACCTCCAGCAGAACCAGGCTCAGGGAGGGGCAGTCTTCTGCTGGGACTGGTTGGGGCTGAGGGAGAGAACCAGGAAAAAGACATGCTGTGGAGGGGAGCAGCGATCGATCACTAATGATTAAATGCAGAGTGGTGCATACAGAGCAAAAAGAGAAAGAAACAGAGCATCATGGGAACCCCCCAGCAGTCTACGTCTATAGCAGCATAACTAAGGGATGGTTCAGGGTCACCTGATCCAGCCCTAACTATAAGCTTTAGCAAAAAGGAAAGTTTTAAGCCTAATCTTAAAAGTAGAGAGGGTGTCTGTCTCCCTGATCTGAATTGGGAGCTGGTTCCACAGGAGAGGAGCCTGAAAGCTGAAGGCTCTGCCTCCCATTCTACTCTTACAAACCCTAGGAACTACAAGTAAGCCTGCAGTCTGAGAGCGAAGCGCTCTATTGGGGTGATATGGTACTACGAGGTCCCTAAGATAAGATGGGACCTGATTATTCAAAACCTTATAAGTAAGAAGAAGAATTTTAAATTCTATTCCAGAATTAACAGGAAGCCAATGAAGAGAGGCCAATATGGGTGAGATATGCTCTCTCCTTCTAGTCCCCGTCAGTACTCTAGCTGCAGCATTTTGAATTAACTGAAGGCTTTTTAGGGAACTTTTAGGACAACCTGATAATAATGAATTACAATAGTCCAGCCTAGAGGAAATAAATGCATGAATTAGTTTTTCAGCATCACTCTGAGACAAGACCTTTCTGATTTTAGAGATATTGCGTAAATGCAAAAAAGCAGTCCTACATATTTGTTTAATATGCGCTTTGAATGACATATCCTGATCAAAAATGACTCCAAGATTTCTCACAGTATTACTAGAGGTCAGGGTAATGCCATCCAGAGTAAGGATCTGGTTAGACACCATGTTTCTAAGATTTGTGGGGCCAAGTACAATAACTTCAGTTTTATCTGAGTTTAAAAGCAGGAAATTAGAGGTCATCTATGTCTTTATGTCTGTAAGACAATCCTGCAGTTTAGCTAATTGGTGTGTGTCCTCTGGCTTCATGGATAGATAAAGCTGGGTATCATCTGCGTAACAATGAAAATTTAAGCAATACCGTCTAATAATACTGCCTAAGGGAAGCATGTATAAAGTGAATAAAATTGGTCCTAGCACAGAACCTTGTGGAACTCCATAATTAACTTTAGTCTGTGAAGAAGATTCCCCATTTACATGAACAAATTGTAATCTATTAGACAAATATGATTCAAACCACCGCAGCGCAGTGCCTTTAATACCTATGGCATGCTTTAATCTCTGTAATAAACCTTTCATTGCTATGCTGATGATACTCAATTATACATGCAGATAACTACTGGTATTCGCATACAGATAAAATCCTTAGAGAATTGCCTTGCATCAGTGAAAAGCTGGAGCTGGATGTCTAGCAATTTCCATCTTTTGAACTCAGACAAGACTGAAATGATGGTTCTCGGTCCAGTGAGATATTGGCATCAATTTCATCAGCTAATGCTTAGCCTAGGCTTGTGTGTTATAGGCTTGTGTGTTTCTTTTCTCTGGCATTTCCTAAATGAGCAATTAGATCTCTGTTTCACTTTAGTATTTCTTCTGTTTTTGCTATTGCTTAATGCTGACAAATTTACCTTATTTGTAGTCTTTCGGTAGCATGGCCCAAGCAGAGGGTCACCCCTTTGAGTCTGGTCTGCTCGAGGTTTCTTCCTCAATATCATCAGAGGGAGTTTTTCCTTACCACTGTCGCCTGTGTACTTGCTCTAGGGGTTGATAAGGTTAGACGTTACTTGTGTGAAGCACCTTGAGGCAGCTTTGTTGTCATTTGCAACACTGTATAAAATAAATAAATTGAAATTTAATTGAATTGAAAGTATTGCTTGATCACTTTGGTAGATTAGGAGACATTGACTGAAGCGTCTTTTGTGTTGAAATAAACAGTTACTTTGCTGAACTCATCACTCTACTAAACTGAGGCGTGGGCAAATAGAATATGGCAGTTCTGTTTGCAAAATTCAGAGCTGGAAGGTTTATAATTTATGTGACACTGGTGTGCCGCCCACCCCTACATCAAGCGACACAATCACTACAACAAGGATACTTCAGCTTGTATCTCACTGGGCCGCGACAGCCTGCGAATGCCATCTGTGAGGAAATTTGCACAGTTCCATGTGAGATTTGTAGCTTTCACCATCCCCTCACCTGTCGTGGGGCGGCACCCGTGCCTTGCTTGATTTTTAAACAAACAAAAAAATGAATGTGAAGAACTCCCTTCCCAAATCATCAGGTGGGCACTTTGTACCCCTCACCATGTAGTCTCTGCGACTCAGAATGTGTGGAACATGTGTGACAACTTGTGAGGGGTTGACACACTTTTTCTTTTAAATGATCGATGGGAACAGCGCTTCTAGGTGGAGACGAATGAGTCAAGCAGCCTACAGCCACCTGGCTCTGCATGCATGCGCATGAGCGGGCTGGATGCATCCTGTCTAGTCAGGGATGAGCTACATGAACCGGATTGACTGCATTTCTCTCTTTATTCATTTTTCTGGGAACAAAAGTGTAACTTAAGTTTAATGCTTCTTGTCAGCACACACCCACTCTGCATATGCAAAAGCAGGCTGGACGCATCCTGGCCGATCACTGACAAGCCGCACGAAACAGATTTATTATTGTTACCTCTTTTATTTATTTATTGGTCTGAGGACAGAAGTGGAAATTAATTTTAATGCTGCTGGCTGGTGTCCACCCACCGTGCATGGACAGCATGCTGGATATCACCTGTGCGGGGAATGAGGATGACGTCAGCGCTCTGCCTTCATTCTTTTATTTTACTTTTATTAACTTTAAGGCTCAGATCCTTTGTGCATGGATGGACAGTGTGCTGGACATCACCTGTGTGGGAGACAAAGACCATGTCAGCACTCCGGCTTCATTCTTTTATTTTATTTTTATTAAGGACCACATTGGAAATAAGTTTAAGGATCCAGATCTTTTGCGCACGGATGGGCAGTGTGCTGGATATTATCTGTGTGGGATGAGGACAGCGCCAGCACTCCGGCTTCATTCTTTTATTTTAATCGGGCCCCTGCATCCTGTCCTGCCATTGAGATGCCATGACATCTAATGGAACTAAGTTTTATGCATTTCCTGGCTGTGAATGCAATCTGGTTACTTTCTGTCTAGCCACAGAGGAGCCGTATGAACAGGATTTGCTGTGTTTTTCTCTTTATTATTCTGAGGACTGCAGTGGACATTAGTCTAATACTGCTGGGCTGGCAGTGGCCCTCATGCACACAGGGACAGCAAGTTACACCTGTGTGGAGAATGTGGACAAGTCCAGACATTCTTTTTATTTTCATTGTCTGTGAGGATGTGCAGGGAAGTTGAGAGACACAGCTCCTAGACATCATTCTCTAAGTCTGTGAGTGGTTGTTGACACTTTTTCTTGTTTATTTATTCCAGTTTATTTATTATTTCATCATTATTTCTAGTGTTTTTTCTGCCTAAAATCAGGGGAATTTTCACAGCCTCTTTCATGTAATAAAAATGCGATAATCTACATCCATCGTGAGCACTGTCTGCACAAATGTGTTAGTGGCTCTTGTGCAGTACCAGTGTGGACTGCTGGAGATTTGTGGCCATATTTTCGCCGCCACTCCGGATGACATTCAGCGGACAGTTGGCTGCAGAGGTGGGACGAAGTCACTGTCAAGTCATTCTCAAGTCATCAGTCTGCAAGTACCAAGTCAAGTAGGTTTGCAAACAATTGGTGGTCATTATGACTTGGGACTTGCTGATTCATGACTTGAAAGTGACTTTTGTCTCACCTCTGGTTGGCTGCAATGCACAGACGTGTCAGCAGAACCAATTCAGTGAGATTCCACATGAGAAATTTGTTGCCTTGCTGCCTGTTTTTGTGCAATTTTGGGTCTCCACCTGCTCTCCACCAGTGGCAGCCCAGTGAGACACTAGACTTAGAGTAATAACAACAGTTCTGTTTCAAGTCAGTACAGATTAAATACAAAGGAACATAACAGGCGCTGTAGTTACAGATGCGGGATAGTTAAACATGAGCAGAAATGGAGGGAGGTCAAATATTTTCCTTTGAAGTTTTACTGGACAAAGTGTTCGTTGGTTAAGCTACAGAGTGTGTCCTTATAACCCACATTCATTCAGGTACCGTAAGTGCCAGAGGTTTGGGCAAACAGTATCCGCTTGCAAAGGAAAGCAATAGCATGGAGAGTGTGCGGGTGAGTCTGAGTAATAGGAAGTATGATGCTGGGGTCGAGCTGAAGTGTTGTAATTGTAAAGGAGAACACACTTTAGCTTGTAGTGGTGTAAGGCCAGTGAGAAAGTGGAACAGATACAAAGACTGAAACAGGAATTATGTATGCAGAGGCACATAAACAGATGCACAGGAAAGAAGTGAAAACTGTTTCAGAGACGTCAAATCTCAGTAAAACTCAACCTTGTTGTGGTTGTGAAAAGATCAAGGACAATGCCGGTGTCGAGCGCGAGCTGCGTGGCAACAGGTGATGAATCAGGAAATGTCATGGCGTTGGAGGTAAACAACCAGAAAATATGTTTAAAATAAATTTTGTGTGGTTTAATTTGGGCAGCAGGGTGGCTTAGTGGTTTAGTAAGAAGGTCACGGGATTGATTCCCGTCTGTAGTCCTTTCTGTGTGGAGTTTGCATGTTCTCACCGTGTTTGCGTGTGTTCCCTCTAGCTTCCTCTCACATCCAAAAACACGCAGGTTAGGTGAATTGGAAACTAAATTGTCAGACGGTGTGAATGTGTTTGTTTGTGGCGTTGTGACAGACTGGCGTCCTGTCCAGGGTGTCCCCCGGCTCACACCCTATGACTGCTGGGACAGGCTCCAGCCCCCCGCCGCCCTTGACTAGAGTAAGCGGTGGAAGATGAGTGGTTGGTTTAATTTGACAGAAATAATGTGCGCTGAACCACGTCCCTGATACACTAATGTTTACAAAGATGAATGAATGAATGCATTTATTTTTCCGGCACACAGATGAGCAACAATAAAGACAATAACCAAACATAAAGGAACAATGTACAGAGAACCCCTGTGGCCGAAAGGGTGAAGGCAGAAGCAAGGCTTATAATAAGCACCCTCCATATATACCATTAAAAATAAAGCATGTATACATACATAAATATATGTACTCATGACAACTATACAAAAAAGAAAGTGCATGAACAATTTAACTTAATCACTGAAATTTCAAAACACAACCAAACAAGTAATAGTGAGCAATGACAAAAATGGTAAACCTAATCCTTCAAACTATAAGGGGAAAATGTGTTCTTTTTGTAAAGCCTTTTAAAACCAACCAATGTACCAAGGATGTTAATATCATCAGGACAATTATTCCAAATATTAACACCCCTGACGGAAACACAATGACTTTTAACAGTAGTACGGATCTTCAATTTCTCAAATAATAATGTTCCTCTCAAACTGTAGCTGGTAGTGATGGGTCAATGAGGCGTCATGAAGCGTTTCAACACATTGCCAAACTGTATTGATATTGTGTCGATACTGCGTCACTGAATACTGACATCTGCTGGACCTTAAAAATCCCTACAGGCACCCGAGTAGACGCTCTCAACTGACACTGATTTCATGGCCTATATACGAGGTCTGTTAGAAAAGTATCCGACCTTATTATTTTTTTCAAAAACCATATGGATTTGAATCACGTGTGATTGCGTCAGCCAAGCTTGAACCCTCGTGCGCATGCGTGAGTTTTTTCATGCCTGTCGGTTGCTTCATTCGCCTGTGAGCAGGCTTTGAGTGAGGTGTGGTCCACCCCTCTCGTCAATTTTTTATTGTGAATAAATGTCTGAAGGATTTGGATCTTTGCTGCATCAACTTTTTTCCAGAAACTGTGAGAGACCTCCAGGAGGACACCGTTCGAAAAATTAATATGGCTTTCAGGGACGATTTTATGGGGATTAAACAGATTACGGGATGTTACTGCCCCTTTTAGGACGGCCCACAATTGCTGAGAGCGCAGCGCGCTCCCAGCCCCCATCGACAGGCTGACACCCCACACAAACAACCAGATCATTTCCCTCGGCTTCTTTTTCCATGAAAAAAAACCTCCTGTAATGGTGGAATGTGCCGGAAAAAGTGCTGATGTCCACATCTTCTGCCTTTTTGTGAAAGTCAGACGAGGTCTCGGATCAACAAAGCCTTCACGTTGGAAATGATCTGGTTGTTTGTGCGGGGTGTCAGCCTGTCGATGGGGGCTGGGAGCGCGCTGCGCTCTCAGCAATTGTGGGCCGTACTTAAAGGGGCAGTAACACTCCGTAATCTGTTTAATCCCCATAAAATCGTCCCTGAAAGCCATATTAATTTTTTGAACGGTGTCCACCTGGAGGTCTCTTACAGTTTCTGGAAAAAAATTGATGCAGCAAAGATCCAAATCGTTCAGACATTTATTCGCAATAAAATATAGACGAGACCTCACTCAAAGCCTGCTCACAGGCAAATGAAGCAACCGACAGGCATGAAAAAACTCACGCATGCGCACGAGGGTTCAAGCTTGGTTGACGCAATAACACGTGATTCAAATCCATATGGTTTTTGAAAAAAATAATAAGGTCGGATACTTTTCTAACAGACCTCGTATACAATACAATACACTCTAAGTTATTGCATTCCATTTTGTATCATTTCATAGCTTAATTTAAATAATATCTTAAATAACAATAAATAATGTGAACATGTACCATAACATGAAAATCTAAGTGAACGTGTTGTGAATGAGGATGCTTGTGGACTGGGATTTTATTTTTATTTTTTTTTGCAAATTTTTATTCAAAAAAAGAAGTTGTTCCAAAGTCTTGAATTTGAGTCTGTTACGCTTGTTTGATGCAACTTCTCTAGCTTTAGAAAACACCAGCTCACAGGGCACAGATGAGGCTGGAGTGCAGAGAAATTGTAATGACAGTTGGAAGAGGTTTGGATATACTGTCTTGTGGTTGTCCCAGTATCTCAGAGGATCCTGGGACCTGGCAATATTGGTCTCTGCCAGGTACCTCTGCACCTCCTGGATGGCATCAGCTGTGGCACTTTTGGTCTGCCTGCCCACTTCGATGTCGAGATGTTGCCAAAGGTCATCTAGAAACAACAATGTGGCATTTCAGTACATGATTTCCAAACAACAACAAACAAATAATGCTGAATAACATGCCTGAAGTGGGTGCAGACATCTGTTGTGCAGACGGTCCTGGCTGGGGCTCATTTGTACGTCTGATTACAGACGCATATTCTGAACGCAGTCTATTGATGGCCTCATTGCACTTGGAGGAACTGCGGAACCCGAGTGATTTAAATTTGGGGTCTAGAAGTGTTGCTACGGTCAACACACAATGACTCCAGATTGTCAGCAGTGTGACTTTGTGGAAAGTATTGCGCACCCAACACAGATGTGGGTGATTCTTTAACTACGGGCACTATTGGCCTTGTAAATGTAATTTCCACCACACCATTGCCTTACAATATAAAGCGCCTTGGGGCAGCTGTTTGTTGTGATTTGGTGCTATATACATGTGCTCTGATGTCACTGTTTATCTCCATAGAAACTACCCAAACAATCTTTCATACAAAATGTTTAAAGGGACATTACAGTGTTGTGGTGGAAATTACGGCAATAGTGTGGGACAACTACATTTTGTTTAAAAAAAAATACAAACAAATACAAACAGTTGTATGACATTGAATACCCCAATTATGTTTTGATTATTTTACTGATATTTTATTCAGAGATATTTTAAAACATTAGAAAAAACGTTTCTTTACCATTCATTTTTTATCATTGAAGATCAAAAGTCTGGGTGTGGGACAAGCACAAAATGGCAATATTTGCATATAATGATGCTGAAAAAAGGTGAAAAAGTCATCAGACTACTAGAACAAATTTCTTAACACACTTTCATTGTAAAGATAACTATAAAAGTGTGAAATTTCCCCTTTTTTCTGTTTTTCATACAATATGATCAAAGGACATAATAACTGCCCGTAGTCGAAGAATCACCCATGTATGCAACTGGAAATTTTCATTAATGTAGTGACAGGTAAGAGCCAAGTAAGCCTCCATGTTCACAGATGTCCACGTCAGCTGTTATACTCACAACCACAGCTTGCTGTACTTCCTTTTTCACTCGTTCCCGCTCCTCCTCATACCATTTGTTTGATGGTCTGAAAATTACACCATATCAAACCAAAAGCAAATGAGTATATTATTTAAATGAAAAGTTAAATAATATTCTTTGAATATATCAACTACTACTTTAGATAATTTCCACACAAAACTTTCTGGTTGGCAGAACATATGAGGGCTGAAGGACCTGAACCAGTTCCCTGAACCCTTCACTCTCCACAATGCTGAGGGGCTGGTAGTCCTTCAGAATGAAACTCAGCAGAGCCTCATCCAGCATCTGCTTCCTGGAAGCTTGATGGTTAAAATGAGGTAAAGAATAAATTAACAGGAATTAATTATCAATAAATTAACTGTGAGTAAGTTGTAGAATGGCTGTATACCTGAGTTCATTCTGGGTGTATCTGGGACTTTATTCTCATGCCTGGCCCTATAATGTCTCAGCATTGAGGAGGTGCTCTTGTTTAGATAGGAAAGTTCTATTGAACAAATGCGACATTTAACCTGCAGAAAATAATATGAATAGTAAATTAAGAGTCACTTTGAAATTAATACGAATTCAGATGGATCAAGTGGAAACTCTGAGAGGAGCTGGATGAAACAAGGAAATTAAAACATACCTTATTTTCCGATATGACATCAAAATGATCCCACACGGCGGAAACTTTCCTTTTTGTTTGCTGCTGCTCCATGACTTTTGGTGAATTTGATGATACACTGCAAAAGATCCGAGATTCTTTTGGCAGATGCATCCCGTTGAGAGATACGCTTCCTAAACACAGTTCGGCCACTTTGGCGCATCAGTGTCAGTTCAAAACAGTTCCTGTATTGGTCACGTTACTTTCGCAAAGCAATATGTGCACCGACACGGGGTTTCGCTCTATGAGCTCGACGCAATGGTGTTGCTAGACCCATCACTAGAAGCTGGAATCCCTCATTTTAAACATGTAGAGGCAAAAGCTATAAATATATATATATATATAATCTCTATTGTAATATAATCATTCAAGTCCCAGAATTTTTAAATTTGCAGACAAGCAAATAATGGATTTGTTGGCTCTCGATATGGTTTATTACTGATAATTCTTATAGCTTTATTTTGCAACAGAAAAACTGGTTTAGTATTAGTTCTATATGTATTTCCCCACACCTCGACATAATATGTAATATATGGAACAAGTAATGCATAATATAAAGTGGTTAGTGCATGTTGGGAGAGGAAATCCTGGGCTTTATGCAGAATTGCAATGGCTTTTGACATTTTAGATTTAACATAGTTAATATGTCTTTTCCAGCTTAATTTATCATTAATATAAACACCAAGAAATTTTGTATTTGTTACAATTTCAATATCATGTAACCATAGATTTTTGCTTAAGTTCCTGGACTTATTCCCAAATATGATACACTTAGTTTTACCAAAATGGAGCGATAATTTATTTAAATCGAACCATTGTTCAAATTTATGTAATTCATTCTCCGTCTTGTCCAGGAGCTGTGCCAAATGATCCCCACTACAAAACACAGTCGTATCATCCGCACATAAAATACAACTTACGTACTTGGAAACCAAACATATATCATTAATATACAAAAGAAACAACAATGGCCCAAGGCATGAACCCTGGGGCAGCCACAAGTAATCTTCAAGAACTCGGAATTCGTCCCATCAATGTGCACACACTGATACCTGATGTGTGAAAGTGTAATGACACGGACCCACAACAGGGGGCGTAAATGAATGGTCAATGGAAATAAAGAGTAACAGTTTTAATGTTGTGAAATGTGCACAACGGATACAGATACAATTCAATACTACAGTCAATTTATACAGTTGGTGTCGTGTGGGCAGGCTCGAGGATAGGAGATGCCTGTCCAGATAGGAGTCGGGACCCACACGATTTCCACCGCCAACGGATCTGGAACACACCGGAGCCGCCAAGTCCCGAGTCACCAGGTGGCCACCGTCTCCAGCTGTCAGATTGGGTACTGCTGGCAGGAAGCAGAAACAGTCAAGGGTGGGTGTGAGCACACACCCAGCAAACAGTCAGCAGAGTTCTGATGATAAAGGGAGAAAAACACCACCTCCCGCTCTCACAATATCCACAGTCGTGCAGATCCCAAGTTACACTTAACAGCTGAGGAGCGGGAACGCCAACTCCTCCTGACCAGCTGCAAGTGTACTGGGTTACGTCTGCAAACTCAGAATATATAATTAAACAGCTCTCCAAGCCTAGATGCAAAGGAACATTACAACTAAACTGACTGATCAACACACAAGACGGCTGAGAGTTTACCTGAGTACCTCAGATGATTTCTCGGCAGGGGTGTGGTGTCTTCTCCAGGCTTTTATGGATGGCTAGATGAGATGATGAGTGACAGCTGTCAGGGTCCCTGTAGCTCCTGGCGGCGAACTCCGCCCTGTGGTGCCTGAAGCCCGTCTACAGGCAGAGCGCCCTCTGGTGTTGGCCAGCAGTACCTCCTCTTCAGGCGGCCCACACAACAGATACCTATTGTCTAAGTAGCTCGCTATCCAGTCATGTGCCAATCCCCTGATGCCATACTTCTGTAATTTGTCCAGTAGCAAGGTATGACCTATAGTATCAAATGCTGTCTGTAAATAAATAAACAAAACCCTACAGTATATTGCTTATTTTCAATTGCATTGGAAATTTGTTTGATGAAATCCATTACAGCCAATGAAGTAGTGCGATTCTTTCTAAAACCTTATTGCTGCTTGCTAAGGATATGATGTTTAGTTAAAAAAAATCATTTAACCTAATTACAAATACCCTTTCCAAAATTTTAGAAAATTGTGGTAAGAGGGAGATTGGCCTATAATTTGAAAAAAACATGCTTGTCACCAGATTTGAACAATGGTATCACTTTAGCTATTTTTATTTTGAAATTAAATTTCCCAGTGATTAATGACAAATTACAGATATATATTAAAGGCTTAACAATGCAATCAATAATATTTTTAACTAAAACATATCAAAACGGTCACTATCAGTTGATTTTTTTTCCCCTTAAATTTATGAACTATGTCAATAATGTCTTTTTTATCCATTCCTTTAATGAACATTGAATCCAGAATTGTTTCTGTTGTTTTTCTGTGATCTAAAGCGTATGTTGTAGAATATTACAATAAATGAAGTAAAGATCCAAACAAATAGCTCCCAAACAAATCTTTAATAACACAGAGGGTGACGTTTCGGGCCTAGCCCTTCATCAGACATAATGATTGTGCCTGGACGCACCTGTATATATACTGACGTTGAATAACGTGACAAAGTGCAAAAAAAATAAAAAATACACACATTTATACTCTTTTTACAGTCAAAAACATCAGGTAGGGTTCATGCTGTATATGATAGTCAACTTTGATCCTTAGAATATCAATTTCATTGGAGAGCCCCAAATTTGCAGCCAAATGGGCCTGGACGTCCGGCTACAAATTTGTACCACTCTTCACAGTTTAAAAAAAAAATCAAGTAAACAAATAAATTCATGTACACATATGAAAACAACTATGCATATTGTCCAATGGATTTAATTAGTCACAAAAAGATGAATTCATTATTGATTTGATGAAATCATATACAGCATGAGGGTTCATGCCGTATATGATAGTCAGCTTTGTTCTTTGGTCTACTGGTGGTTGGCTCTCACTGCGGTATTGTATCACTTCCTGTTCTGGAGCACAGCTGTGTTTTGCTGTATCTGTTAGCTGTTTAATCTGCGCAGTTAGATTGATCTAGTTAACTAGATAACGATTTGTTTCACAGTGTAATCTTCACGTGCCTTAACTAAAGCACTCCCTCTGCTGAATCACCTCTAAATTATTTACACATTATTCACTTTGTGTGTTTTTAGGAATCCGCTAGCTTAGCGCAGCTACTAGCTCTTAGCCGATTTAGCATGGCGGCTTCTCCTGTCTCTCCTGCACTTTTCTGCTCTGGGTGTGAAATGTTTAGTTATTCCTCGGCCTCCTTTAGCAGTAATGGTACTTGTAATAAGTGTAGCTTATTCGTAGCTTTGGAGGCCAGGCTGGGCGAATTGTAGACTCGGCTCCACACCGTGGAAAATTCTACAGTTAGCCAGGCCCCTGTAGTCGGTGCGGACCAAGGTAGCTTAGCCGCCGTTGGTTCCCTTCCAGCAGATCCCGAGCAGCCGGGAAAGCAGGCCGACTGGGTGACTGTGAGGAGGAAGCGTAGCCCTAAACAGAAGCCCCGTGTACCCCGCCAACCCGTTCACATTTCTATCTGTTTTTCCCCACTCGGCGACACACCCACCGTGGATCAAACTCTGGTTATTGGCGACTCTGTTTTAAGAAATGTGAAGTTAGCGACACCAGCAACCATAGTCAATTGTCTTCCGGGGGCCAGAGCAGGCGACATTGAAGGAAATTTGAAACTGCTGGCTAAGGCTAAGCGTAAATTTGGTAAGATTGTAATTCACGTCGGCAGTAATGACACCGGGTTACGCCAATCGGTCGTCACTAAAATTAACATTGAATCGGTGTGGAACTTTGCACTTTCTCTGGGCCCCTCCCCAATCGGACCGGGAGTGACATGTTTAGCCGCATGTTCTCCTTGAATTGCTGGCTGTCTGAGTGGTGTCCAAAAAATGAGGTGGGCTTCATAGATAATTGGCAAAGCTTCTGGGGAAAACCTGGTCTTGTTAGGAGAGACGGCATCCATCCCACTTTGGATGGAGCAGCTCTCATTTCTAGAAATCTGGCCAATTTTCTTAAATCCTCCAAACCGTGACTATCCAGGGTTGGGACCAGGAAGCAGAGTTGTAGTCTTACACACCTCTCTGCAGCTTCTCTCCCCCTGCCACCCCTCATTACCCCATCCCCGTAGAGACGGTGCCTGCTCCCAGACAACCAATAACCAGTAAAAATCTATGTAAGCATAAAAATGCACAGACTAAACACAGACTAAAACAGTTAAATGTGGTCTATTAAACATTAGGTCTCTCTCTTCTAAGTCCCTGTTAGTAAATGATATAATAATTGATCAACATATTGATTTATTCTGCCTTACAGAAACCTGGTTACAGCAGGATGAATATGTTAGTTTAAATTAGTCATCACCCCCGAGTCACACTAACTGCCAGAATGCTCGTAGCACGGCCCGAGCCGGAGGATTAGCAGCAATCTTCCATTCCAGCTTATTAATTAATCAAAAACCCAGACAGAGCTTTAATTCATTTGAAAGCTTGACTCTTAGTCTTGTCCATCCAAATTGGAAGTCCCAAAAACCAGTTTTATTTGTTGTTATCTATTGTCCACCTGGTCGTTACTATGAGTTTCTCTGTGAATTTTCAGACCTTTTGTCTGACTTAGTGCTTAGCTCAGATAAGATAATTATAGTGGGCGATTTTAACATCCACACAGATGCTGAGAATGACAGCCTCAACACTGCATTTAATCTATTATTAGACTCAATTGGCTTTGCTCAAAATGTAAATGAGTCCACCCACCACTTTAATCATATCTTAGATCTTGTTCTGACTTATGGTATGGAAATTGAAGACTTAACAGTATTCCCTGAAAACTCCCTTCTGTCTGATCATTTCTTAATAACATTTACATTTACTCTGATGGACTACCCAGCAGTGGGGAATAAGTTTCATTACACTAGAAGTCTTTCAGAAAGCGCTGTAACTAGGTTTAAGGATATGATTCCTTCTTTATGTTCTCTAATGCCATATACCAACACAGTGCAGAGTAGCTACCTAAACTCTGTAAGTGAGATAGAGTATCTCGTCAATAGTTTTACATCCTCATTGAAGACAATTTTGGATGCTGTAGCTCCTCTGAAAAAGAGAGCTTTAAATCAGAAATGCCTGACTCCGTGGTATAACTCACAAACTTGCAGCTTAAAGCAGATAACCCGTAACTTGGAGAGAAAATGGTGTCTCACTAATTTAGAAGATCTTCACTTAGCCTGGAAAAAGAGTCTGTTGCTCTATAGAAAAGCCCTCCGTAAAGCTAGGACATCTTACTACTCATCACTAATTGAAGAAAATAAGAACATCCCCAGGTTTCTTTTCAGCACTGTAGTCAGGCTGACAAAGAGTCAGATCTCTATTGAGCCGAGTATTCCTTTAACTTTAACTAGTAATGACTTCATGACTTTCCTTGCTAATAAAATTTTAACTATTAGAGAAAAAAATTACTCATAACCATCCCAAAGACGTATCGTTATCTTTGGCTGCTTTCAGTGATGCCGGTATTTGGTTAGACTCTTTCTCTCCGATTGTTCTGTCTGAGTTATTTTCATTAGTTACTTCCTCCAAACCATCAACATGTCTATTAGACCCCATTCCTACCAGGCTGCTCAAGGAAGCCCTACCATTAATTAATGCTTCGATCTTAAATATGATCAATCTATCTTTATTAGTTGGCTATGTACCACAGGCTTTTAAGGTGGCAGTAATTAAACCATTACTTAAAAAGCCATCACTTGACCCAGCTATCTTAGCTAATTATAGGCCAATCTCCAACATTCCTTTTCTCTCAAAAATTCTTGAAAGGGTAGTTGTAAAACAGCTAACTGATCATCTGCAGAGGAATGGTCTATTTCAAGAGTTTCAGTCAGGTTTTAGAATTCATCATAGTACAGAAACAGCATTAGTGAAGGTTACAAATGATCTTCTTATGGCCTCAGACAGTGGACTCATCTCTGTGCTTGTTCTGTTAGACCTCAGTGCTGCTTTTGATACTGTTGACCATAAAATTTTATTACAGAGATTAGAGCATGCCATAGGTATTAAAGGCACTGCGCTGCGGTGGTTTGAATCATACTTATCTAATAGATTACAATTTGTTCATGTAAATGGGGAATCTTCTTCACAGACTAAGGACTATGGACTTCCACAAGGTTCTGTGCTAGGACCAATTTTATTCACTTTATACATGTTTCCCTTAGGCAGTATTATTAGACGGCATTGCTTAAATTTTCATTGTTACGCAGATGATACCCAGCTTTATCTATCCATGAAGCCAGAGGACACACACCAATTAGCTAAACTGCAGGATTGTCTTACAGACATAAAGACATGGATGACCTCTAATTTCCTGCTTTTAAACTCAGATAAAACTGAAGTTATTGTACTTGGCCCCACAAATCTTAGAAACATGGTGTCTAACCAGATCCTTACTCTGGATGGCATTACCCTGACCTCTAGTAATACTGTGAGAAATCTTGGAGTCATTTTTGATCAGGATATGTCATTCAATGCGCATATTAAACAAATATGTAGGACTGCTTTTTTGCATTTACGCAATATCTCTAAAATTAGAAAGGTCTTGTCTCAGAGTGATGCTGAAAAACTAATTCATGCATTTATTTCCTCTAGGCTGGACTATTGTAATTCATTATTATCAGGTTGTCCTAAAAGTTCCCTGAAAAGCCTTCAGTTAATTCAAAATGTTGCAGCTAGAGTGCTAACAGGGACTAGAAGGAGAGAGCATATCTCACCCATATTGGCCTCTCTTCATTGGCTTCCTGTTAATTCTATAATAGAATTTAAAATTCTTCTTCTTACTTATAAGGTTTTGAATAATCAGGTCCCATCTTATCTTAGGGACCTCATAGTACCATATCACCCCAATAGAGTGCTTCGCTCTCAGACTGCAGGCTTACTTGTAGTTCCTAGGGTTTGTAAGAGTAGAATGGGAGGCAGAGCCTTCAGCTTTCAGGCTCCTCTCCTGTGGAACCAGCTCCCAATTCAGATCAGGGAGACAGACACCCTCTCTACTTTTAAGATTAGGCTTAAAACTTTCCTTTTTGCTAAAGCTTATAGTTAGGGCTGGATCAGGTGACCCTGAACCATCCCTTAGTTATGCTGCTATAGACTTAGACTGCTGGGGGGTTCCCATGATGCACTGAGTGTTTCTTTCTCTTTTTGCTCTGTATGCACCACTCTGCATTTAATCATTAGTGATTGAACTCTGCTCCCCTCCACAGCATGTCTTTTTCCTGGTTCTCTCCCTCAGCCCCAACCAGTCCCAGCAGAAGACTGCCCCTCCCTGAGCCTGGTTCTGCTGGAGGTTTCTTCCTGTTAAAAGGGAGTTTTTCCTTCCCACTGTTGCCAAGTGCTTGCTCACAGGGGGTCGTTTTGACCATTGGGGTTTTTCCGTAATTATTGTATGGCCTTGCCTTACAATATAAGGTGCCTTGGGGCAACTGTTTGCCTCCTAAGGGAAGCATGTATAAAGTGAATAAAATTGGTCCTAGCACAGAACCTTGTGGAACTCCATAATTAACCTTAGTCTGTGAAGAAGATTCCCCATTCACATGAACAAATTGTAATCTATTAGATAAATATGATTCAAACCACCGCAGCGCAGTGTCTTTAATACCTATGGCATGCTCTAATCTCTGTAATAAAATTTTATGGTCAACAGTATCAAAAGCAGCACTGAGGTCTAACAGAACAAGCACAGAGATGAGTCCACTGTCTGAGGCCATAAGAAGATCATTTGTAACCTTCACTAATGCTGTTTCTGTACTATGATGAATTCTAAAACCTGACTGAAACTCTTCAAATAGACCATTCCTCTGCAGATGATCAGTTAGCTGTATTACAACTACCCTTTCAAGAATTTTTGAGAGAAAAGGAATGTTGGAGATTGGCCTATAATTAGCTAAGATAGCTGGGTCAAGTGATGACTTTTTAAGTAATGGTTTAATTACTGCCACCTTCAAAGCCTGTGGTACATAGCCAACTAATAAAGATAGATTGATCATATTTAAGAACAAAGCATTAAATAATGGTAGGGCTTCCTTGAGCAGCCTGGTAGGAATGGGGTCTAATAGACATGTTGATGGTTTGGATGAAGTAACTAATGAAAATAACTCAGAACAATTTGAGAGAAAGAGTCTAACCAAATACCGGCATCATTAAAAGCAGCCAAAGATAATGATACGTCTTTGGGATGGTTATGAGTAACTTTTTCTCTAATAGTTAAAATTTTATTAGCAAAAAAAGTCATGAAGTCATTACTAGTTAAAGTTGTTATGAGTTGGACGCAGCTCGGAGAACCGACCAGCGTTTGAAGGACCCAGTATGAAATAAGCAGAGCACGGTACAAAGGCTAACTGAATTTAATACATAACAGTGATACAAAAAACAACAAAAGAAAGTGCGGTCTGGCGTGGTGCGCTCCCAGCAGCGCTAACGGTCCGGAGCCAGAAGCTGTTCGGACCCAAGGACCCCGCCGACACCCCCCAGGTGGCCGCAACAAACCGAGTCTGTGAACGAAGGAACCATTATGTGAGTCCACACTCTACACGCAGAGAGAACACTTAAAGGTGTACAAACAGCAAACACTTCCTGGCTTGATTACTAATCAGCTTCCCAACCTGCAGGCATGGAACATCCAGTTCACAAAACTCCACTGCAGTGGAAGCCGATACATGACTAACATACAGCTCAATATAATAAAGGTGTGAGGGACACCACATTTACTGACTGTATAAATGTTAGTCACAAAATCTAACGTACCTCAGGAAGTGTGCTGACGAGCGTGAGACCTCACCCCCTCCTCTTTCACAGACCGTGCATCAAACCCTGGACATTCTCTGCATCCACTGATGATGAGATGGCTCCCGAGACGACGATCTCACCCGTCTGGTCACAAGGTCGAGTCTCTGGCAAATACACACTGTATACTCCAGTCTTAAATGCCACCATGTTCCAATCCATATAGATGCACCTCAGCTGTGAGTCCTGACGAGCCGCAGGTGATCAGGGTGAGGTCCTGATAACCTCAGCAACACAGCCACTCAGTCCCAAATGCAAGCCACCTGGAAGGAAAACCAAAAGACAGAAACAAAAAGGCAGCCAGGCCCCCCCAGCCATACAACAACAGTTAAAGGAATACTCGGCTCAATAGAGCTCTGACTCTTTGTCAGCCTGGCTACAGTGCTGAAAAGAAACCTGGGGTTGTTCTTATTTTCTTCAATTAGTGATGAGTAGTAAGATGTCCTAGCTTTACGGAGGGCTTTTTTATAGAGCAACAGACTCTTTTTCCAGGCTAAGTGAAGATCTTCTAAATTAGTGAGATGCCATTTCCTCTCCAACTTACAGGTTATCTGCTTTAAGCTGCGAGTTTGTGAGTTATACCACGGAGTCAGGCACTTCTGATTTAAAGCTCTCTTATTCAGAGGAGCTACAGCATCCAAAGTTGTCTTCAGTGAGGATGTAGGTTTAATCATATCCTTAAACCTAGTTACAGCACTTTCTGAAAGACTTCTAGTGTAATGAAACTTATTCCCCACTGCTGGGTAGTCCATCAGAGTAAATGTAAATGTTATTAAGAAATGATCAGACAGAAGGGAGTTTTCAGTGAATACTGTTAAGTCTTCAATTTCCATACCATAAGTCAGAACAAGATCTAAGATATGATTAAAGTGGTGGGTGGACTCATTTACATTTTGAGCAAAGCCAATTGAGTCTAATAATAGATTAAATGCAGTGTTGAGGCTGTCATTCTCAGCATCTGTGTGGATGTTAAAATCGCCCACTATAATTATTTTATCTGAGCTAAGCACTAAGTCAGACAAAAGGTCTGAAAATTCACAGAGAAACTCACAGTAACGACCAGGAGGACGATATATAACAACAAATAAAACTGGTTTTTGGGACTTCCAATTTGGATGGACAAGACTAAGAGTCAAGCTTTCAAATGAATTAAAGCTCTGTCTGGGTTTTTGATTAATTAATAAGCTGGAATGGAAGATTGCTGCTAATCCTCCGGCTCGGGCCGTGCTACGAGCATTCTGGCAGTTAGTGTGACTCGGGGGTGTTGACTCATTTAAACTAACATATTCATCCTGCTGTAACCAGGTTTCTGTAAGGCAGAATAAATCAATATGTTGATCAATTATTATATCATTTACTAACAGGGACTTAGAAGAGAGAGACCTAATGTTTAATAGACCACATTTAACTGTTTTAGTCTGTGGTGCAGTTGAAGGTGCTATATTATTTTTTCTTTTTGAATTTTTATGCTTAAATAGATTTTTGCTGGTTATTGGTGGTCTGGGAGCAGGCACTGTCTCTACGGGGATGGGGTAATGAGGGGATGGCAGGGGGAGAGAAGCTGCAGAGAGGTGAGTAAGACTACAACTCTGCTTCCTGGTCCCAACCCTGGACAGTCATGGTTTGGAGGATTTAAGAAAATTGGCCAGATTTCTAGAAATGAGAGCTGCTCCATCCAAAGTGGGATGGATGCCGTCTCTCCTAACAAGACCAGGTTTTCCCCAGAAGCTTTACCAATTATCTATGAAGCCCACCTCATTTTTTGGACACCACTCCATGTGGGCATGTGCTTTGTTTTCTTTAACAGTTCTGTCAATATTTGTATAAAAATGTTAAGCACAACAGGTAAGCCTACTATATTAGTAAAAAAGATTGAATTTGCGCAGTGTCTCTGATTGGTTAGTCTAGGTCACGTGATTATGACTGTACACACTTGTATCTATGGGTTGCTGCAGACTTTACGCTGAGCGCCCTCTGGTGGCCATTTCTGGCTGATGAAAACATCACCAGCCTCAATAAGCGAAGTGCGCAACGCATCTGTGCATGCGTGGGTCAAATGGGGGCAAAAATCCCAGCTACCACACTCACACTGCTCCCTTTGAATTTCATATACAGTAGCATTAGCGGACTGTAAAAGTTAAGGCTAACAGGGATTGTTTCAAAGGCTTTAAGCCTTAAACGACGCATACAATAATGACGGGTGCATTGTGCTGTTTGCAAATGCTCAAACGGAATTTATAGGCTTGAAAGTTGGCTGAAAACATACGATTGCAAAGCTCCGCCGAGTCCAAACAAAGACGGAAAGAAGAAGAAATGTGGTCGTAAACCTCCATTCATTCTACACAATTTCGCCACAGAAAACAAAGATCCAGACGGACGTAAAAGACAGACTAAAATTGTAAGTTTCTTGCACACATTTATTTTGTCAATATCCTGAAACTGTGCCGCCGTTTTCGTGCACCGGCTTATGACTAATGTCGCGCCATGAATGACGTGGCGCGTAATATTGTAAAATTGACATGTTCCATAAACAAACTGCATGCATGCACATATCATTGTATGTCTGTCAATTTATCAAAACAAACGTGACACCAAAGAAGTTATATGTGAGACCCACCTTCATTGTCATCATTATGAAGCCTGCGGAGTAGCGATTTCTCATCCCTGCTTAGCAAATATTCTGCAATATCCACAGTTTCAGACTCTGGACTTCGTCTAGCCATCCGTCAGTTGCCTTCAAGGGGTCAGAAATTTGTTTGTTTCCAACTATCAAAAAGGACCGGTCATTTTCGACAGCGGCTCTCTCCTCCTCCTTTGTCGGCACTTCTGTAACGATGCGGCACACGCAAGCACAGCCAGCTCTTCTTTCTGCTTACGTCCACTGCTGTACGTAGTCCTGGTTGTAACAGGCAATCTGCTGAGCTTACAAAAACACTTTAAATCATCAACTTTCCAGCGGTTGAAATGATCCAAATCACAGGACTCCTCACTGCTTTCTGCTGCCATAGCTTGTGGGTTGGTAGTCAAACAATTTAGCCTACCCATAATGCACTGCGCAGCCTGAGATGCGCACTTCACTTATACAAATACATGTGATTTGGTCACTTTTCAAAGGGGTCAGACTCGTCAATAAAGTCAATTTAATGTACAATGGTTCATTTCAGGTCAGCTTGGTGCCTCTTTGTTTCAGGCAGTGATAGCTGTCAGCTGGCTGTTAGAAGCAAGTTAGAAACATAACAAAACCAGCTGATTTCAATAGACAAGGTAGCCCGAGGTGGTTTTCATCGGGCGCCAGTCACGGAAGTACAAATTCTTACCTTCAGATTGGCCACTTAATCTATCTGCTACTTAAGCTCCCATCAAATTCTCTGACTATTTTGGTAAATTGTCTGCAGGAAGTGAAAACTTGGTTGGCTCAAAACTTTCTAATTCTCAATGAGAATAAAACTGAAATAGTTAGTTTTGGCCCTGCATGGTCATCTGGCTCATATGATGTGCTTGGTCCTTTGTCTTTCTGTGTGCATGATTCTGTCAGAAATTTGGGGGTTATTTTTGACAGCTCCTTCAAAATGGACAAGCAAATTAATTCTGTGGTAAAGGCCAGTTTCTACCAACTTAGAATTTTGAGAAAAGTGAAGGCTTACCTCCCAGCGTGTGATTTTGAGCGAGTTATTCATTTGCTTATAACATCTCATTTAGATTATTGTAACTCACTCTACTGTGGACTGGACCAGTTGTCTCTAAAGCGTCTGCAGCAGGTTCAGAACGCTGCTGCACGACTGCTCACGGGGATGAGGAAATGAGAGCACATCACCCCTGTGTTGGCCTCGCTCCATTGGCTCCCAGTCTCATTTAGGATTGATTTTAAGATCCTGCTGCTTGTGTTCAAGTGTTTAAATGGTTTGGCTCCCGAATACCTCTGAGCTTTTGACTCCTTATGTTCCGGTCAGATCAGTGAGGTCAGAAAGCCAGCTTTTATTAAATGTGCCCAGATCTCGATTAAAAACTCGAGGTGATCGGGCTTTTTCGGTGGCTGCGCCTAAACTCTGGAACAGTTTGCCTTTGCACATCAGAGCTGCTCCATCTCTAGAGTCTTTTAAATCTGTTCTTAAGACTCATTTTTATGCTTTGGCTTTTAATACAATTTAAGCTGTGTGTGTCTGGTTTTATGTGTTTTTGTATATTTTGGAATTTTAATGTTCTGTTTTGGTGGTATGGTTTTTGATATTGTTTTTACTGTGAAGCACTTTGGGCAGCTGCTGTTGTCGTAAATGTGCAATATAAATAAAATTGACATTGACATTGACAAACTGATAAACTTTATTGTTTTTGTGCAAATATTTGTTCATTTTGAAATGGATGCCTGCAACATGTTTCAAAAAAGTTGGGACAGTGTTATGTTTACCACTGTGTTACATCACCTTTCCTTCTAACAACACTCAATAAGCGTTTGGGAACTGACAATAATTGTTGAAGCTTTGTAGGTGAAATTCTTTCCCATTCTTGCTTGATGTACGACTTCAGTTGTTCGACAGTCCGGGGTCTCCATTGTCGTATTTTGCACTTCATAATACTCTACTCATTTTCAATAGGCGACAGGTCTGGACTGCAGGCAGGCCAGTCTAGTACCTGCGCTCTTTTACTACAAAGCCACGCTGTTGTAAGATGTGCAGAATGGGGCTTGGCATTGTCTTGCTGAAATAAGCAGGGACGTCCCTGAAAAAGACATTGCTTTGCTGCAGCATGTGTTTCTTCAAAACCTTTCAGAATTGTTGGTGCCATCACAGATGTGTAAGTTCCCCTTGCCATGGGCACTAACACACCCCCATACCATCACAGATACTGGTGTTTGAACTTAGCCCTGGTAACATTCTGGATGGTCTTTTTCCTCTTTTGTCCGGAGGACACGACGTCCATGATTTCCAAAAACAATTTGAAATGTGGACTCATCAGACCACAGCACACTTTTCCACTTTGTGTCTGTCTATTTCAAATGAGCTCAGGCCCAGAGAAGGCGGCGGTGTTTCTGGGTGTTGTTGATGTATGGCTTTCACTTTGCATGGGAGAGTTTTAAGTTGCACTTGTAGATGTAGCGATGAACTGTGTTAACTGGCAATGGTTTTCTGAAGTGTTCCTAAACCCACTAGGTAATATCCTTTACACAATAATGTTGGTTTTTAATGCAGTGCCGCCTGAGGGATCGAAGGTCACAGACATTCAATGTTGCTTTTTGGCCTTGCCGCTTACGTGTAGAAAGTTCTCCAGATTCTCTGAATCTTCTGATTATATTATGGACTGTAGATGATGGAATCCCTAAATTCCTTACAATTGAATGTTGAGAAACATTATTCTTAAACTGTTGGACTATTTTTTCATGCAGTTGTTCACAAAGTGGTGATCCTTGCCCCATCTTTACTTGTGAACGGCTGAGCCTTTTGGGATGCTCCTTTTATACCCAATCGTGACACTCGCGTGTTAACAATTAGGTGTTCTTTGAGCATTCATCAACTTCCCCAGTCTTTTGTTGCCCCGTCCCAACTTTTTTGAAATGTGTTGCAGGTATCCATTTCAAAATGAGCAAATATTTTCACAAAAACAACAAAGTCTATCAGTTTGAACATTAAAAATCTTGTCTTTGTGATGTATTCAATTGAATATAGTTTGAAGAGGATTTGCAAATCATTGTATTCTGTTTTATTTTCATTTTACACAATGTCCCAACTTCATTGAAATTGGTGTTGTATGTGTGTATAAGTTCTCCCACTTAGAAATCATGGAGGGGTCTGAAATTTTCATCTTAGGTGCTTGTCCACTGTGAGAGACATAATCTAAAAAAAAAATCCAGAAATCACAATGTATGATTTTTTTAAATAATTTATTTGTATGTTACTGCTGCAAATAAGTATTTGAACACCTGTGAAAATCAATGTTAATATTTCGTACAGTAGCCTTTGTTTGCAGTTACAGAGGTCAAAAGTTTCCTGTAGTTTTTCACCAGGTTTGCACACACTGCAGCAGGGATTTTGGTCCACTCCTCCATACAGATCTTCTCCAAATCTTTCAGGTTTGGATTTTCAGCTCCCTCCAAAATGTTTCTATTGAATTCAGGTCTGGAGACTGGCCCAGCCACTCCAGGACCTTGAAATGCTTCTTACGGAGCCCCTCCTTAGTTGCCCTGGCTGTGTGTTTGGGGTCATTGTCATGCTGGAAGACCCAGCCATGATCCATCTTCAATGCTCTTGCTGAGGGAAGGAGGTTGTTTGCAAAAATCTCACAATACATGACCCCATCCATCCTCTTTTCAATACGGTGCAGTCCTCCTGTCCCCTTTGACGAGCACCCCCAGAGTATGATGTTTCCACCCCCATGCTTCACGGTTGGGATGGTTTTCTTGGGGTTGTTCTCATCTTCTAAACATGGTAAGTGGAGTTGATTCCAAAAAGCTCTATTCTGGTCTCATCTGACCACATGACCTTCTCCCGTGCCTCCTCTGGATCATCCAGATGGTCACTGGTGAACTTCAAACAGGCCTGGACATGTGCTGGCTTGAGCAGGGGGACATTGCGGCCCTGCAGGATTTTAAACCATAACAGCATCATGTGTTACTCATGTAATCTTTGCGACTGTGGTCCCAGCTCTCTTCAGGTCATTGACCAAGTCCTCCTGTGTAGTTCTGAGCTTTCTCATAATCATCCTTACCCCACAAAGTGAGATCTTGCATGGAATCCCAGACCGAGGGAGATTGACAGTCATCTTGTGTTTCTTCCACTTTCTAATAAATAATCATAACAGTTGTAGTCTTCTACCAAGCTGCTTGCCTGTTGTCTTGTAGTCCAACCCAGCCTTGTGCAGGTCTACAGTTTTGTCCCTGGTGTCCTTAGACAGCTCTTTGGTCTTGGCTGTGGTGGACAGGTTGGAGTGTGATTGATTGAGTGTCTGAACAGGTGTCTTTTATACAGGTAACAAGTTCAAACAGGTGCAATTAATACAGGTAAAGAGTGCAGAATAAGAGGGCTTAACAGGTAAAATTAACAGGTCTATGTGAGCCAGAATTCTTGCTGGTTGGTAGGTGTTCAAATACTTATTTGCAGCAGTAACATACAAATAAATTATTAAAAAAATTCATACATTGTGATTTCTGGATTTTTTTTTTTTTTTTTTTGGATTATGTCTCTCACAGTGGACATGCACCTAAGATGAAAATGTCAGACCCCTCCATGATTTCTAAGTGGGAGAACTTGCAAAATCGCAGGGTGTTCAAATACTTATTTTCGTCACTGTATATAGACTGCATTTATACAGTGCTTTTCCATCTGCATCAGATGCTCAAAGCGCTTTACAAATAATACCTCACATTCAACCTGATGTGAGGGTGCTGCCATACAAGGCACTCACTACACACCGGGAGCAATAGGGGATTGAAGACCTTGCCCAAGGGCCCTTAGTGATTTACCAGTGAGGCTGGGATTTGAACCGAAGATCTTCTGGTCTCAAGCCAGTGTCTTAACCACTAGACCATCACTTCCCCTACATATACACATTTATATAGTAGTTTGCACTGGGATACCAATTAAACATCTCCAAGTTATAAAGGCAATGCTCATATGGCCGAGGGTATTTTAGCACTGCAGTCTATTTTTCCATTTGTTTTGCTTTTTAATGAGATTTTTTTCAATTTCTTTTATATGTGCATTGTTGTATTGAAGGACTGCAGTGCCCTCCCGTCATGGTCGTCCCTCAGTGGTGAAGAAGATTGTCTCACGATCATTTCCTGGATGGGATGCCAAACGGTCAAATCCACAACTGAGACTCAATCCAGGAAATGCGCAGACTGCTTCGCTGAATAGTTCGCAGCCAGTGTGTGGCAGTTTGTGGTCACTCCTATATCTACATCCAGAATCGATCTAGAGTCACCTGTGCCTGGGTTTGTTTAACATGGGAAAATCATTGCACATCGACATGGTCCTTGACAGATCCTTAGCCTGGTCCGATGGCTGCGAAATCCCAGACAATCAGGGACTGAGGACCTGCTGCAGCCTTCATCCGGCTTCATAGCCATTGGGTTACAAACCATCACCTCTTCCACCTAATCTGCCATCGAAGACTTCTTGTTTTGCCACAGCACGGTTAGCTGTCTTGTGTTCAGGGTTCTTGGTGAGCCTTCAAGGTTACCGTAGTGGCCACGGGGCACACAAGGGCCCAACCGTATTTCACCCCATCAAGCAATCCCCTACTTTATCTGTTACCCAGGTACAGTGGCGGCTAGTGAAAAAAATCTTGGTGGGGCTGGTTGGCCATTAGATTTCCTTGACTAGGCAGGAGTCAAATGGTCACTCAGAAAATTACTATAATTCCACAATAATCATAATGGCCTTCTCAAAATCAGCAGTTTCACAGATAAAGTTAACTATTTACAGCTGTATTAGGCTATATTATTATATTAGGTTGGATTATGATACCCTTCAATAGACTTCCAAAAGATCAAGTTGTTTGATCCTGAATGTGTGGAGCTCATGCAGGTTCAACATTTGAGATGCATTATGGGGGACAACAAAACTCTTAATGTCATGACACCTCCCCCCCCCCCCCCCCCCCATTAATCCCATGTGGCTCAAATACTTTGTCATGCATTTCAACAAAATCCATAACCCACATTCCCACCACTAACCCTCACCTATTCCATTACTGCTTTACAATATGGGATATTGTAAAATGTCTTATGAATGTAATAAGTGTTATAAAACACACATCAGTTCTCTAATTGGTGTTCCTGTGAAGGCTCTCAGTTGTCCAGGTGGTTTCCATACTAGAGAAGCTTGACTCTTCAACTGGACTGGGTTGCTTGACGCGAGGACGTTTCGCTTCAAATCGCAGAAGCTTCCTCAGCTAAAATTTTTGCTCTGTAGTCTGACTTCTGTTTTGACTCTTGTAGAGAAGAACAAACAGAAGCCACAAAAGCTGGAGTTTTAAACCTAACCAGACCCCTCCTACTGAGAGGCAGACTGCTATTGGCTAGTGACTAAACAATTGCTTTAATTAGCACCTATTGTGCTGTAGTTAGCACCCTCCTAATGACAGGGTAGCTGTCCCTCCTAACTTTGGGACTGACGCCTCTCCTGACGGCTCTCCTGACGAGTCTCCTGATGACGTGAGTGACTCATTACCATGAACAAAAGACTGAAACTGCTTTGACCTGAGTACCCCATTGTAAACAGGGGACAAAGCGTGTCTCAGACCCCCTCCCTCAAACATCCTTAGACACTAACCACATGTTTAAGGACAAGGAAGTTAAAATCTTAGCCAGAGAGAAGAAATGGTTTGAGAAAGGAGTGAAGGAGGCATTGTATGTGAAAGAGTTGAAACCCAGCCTTAACTGGGGAGAGGGTTTAAAATAAAAAAAAAATTATAAAACAATAACAGATTTCTGTTAAAATTTGTAAAATGATGCTGAGGAATGGGTGTGAATGTGTATGTGCATATGATTTGTTAGTTTTTTCTTTTTAATAAATTTGCAAAAAACAAACAAAAAGAAAAACTTTTTCATGTCATTATGGGATATTGTAAGTAGAATTTTGAGGGGAAAATTTATTTATTCCATTTTGGAATAAGACTGTAACATAACATTTTGTGGAAAAAGTGAAGTACTGTGAATACTTTCGGGATGCACTGTATATTGTGTACCCACAGAAATGTTTGTAAATAATATTCTACACAGAGGTCCTGCTCCAAAAATGGAAAGGTTTTACACATTGAAAAAGAGAATTAATTTACAAAAGAAAATAAAGTCAGCCAGTTGTCTGTTTTAATCTTTTAAAAATGCTTTTCACACCGTTGTTTGTGCCATTCATGAGGCCCATTGAAACTTAACTGAACAATTATGTCAGAGGTTAGTTGCAAGTTAATGTAGCAAAATATTTTGGCCATCAAGTAAAAGTACCTGATTAATCAGACATTCTGCAACATGGCAGATTTTACATGACTGAGGGGCAGAATGTGTTCTGTTGTTTTTGTTCCTTTACGTGGTACGTGTCATTGAGATCTTACACACAGTACTGGTCGTTGAAGCTTTGTGGCACTGAGCAGTGATGCTCTCCTCTCCGCTGTTAAAATAACCTCCTTGTTATGAAGCGTAATTTAATTTTTTTGGTTTTATATCTCAGGCAAGTGTTCTTAAATTAAATCACTTTTTAAATTTTCAGAATTTTTCTACACAATGCAGATGAATTTCCCTGCAAGTGTGACCTGCTCTCATATTGGAGTTAGCCTTTTATTATGTAGACAGCTGTTCAGGTTTAGAAGCAGAGCAGCTTTTGAGCTTCACTTTCAGTGACTAATACTTCAGTGTTAGCTTCAAGAAAGTTTTTGTGCATTTCTCCAAAAAAAAAAAAAAAAAAAAAAAAAGAGAAAGGAACTGCAGTAAATTGCATGTACTTAATTGTGGAAAATACACTTCATACAGAAACGTTTTTTCTTTTCTTTTTCTTATTGTTTATGCACCAATAACACCAGATCAAATTCCTTTTATGTGCGAACTTACTTGGCAATGAATTTGATTATGATTCTGTTTGTGGGCTGTGTCACATTAAAAACCTGTGAGGTCTGCAACATTTGAATACAGAAAATGCAATGTAAAAACATCAGGCAGGTTTGTTCGGGATGTAAAGATTGTCAGCTGCACGATATATTGTTTGAGCATCACAACAAGAAAATTAACTTATTTTAAAAGTTGAAAGAGTCACAGCGCCTCATTCATTCACGTCAGCATTTACCACAGACATCAGTCGACTCTTCAGCATTCTGCACGCAATCAAAATAAATCCCATGATCCACCTGGACAAAAATAAAATGTTCAATTATTCCGTTTGGCCTCCGTGTGGAGAAGAAACACCACGCGACAGCATCTACGCACTCAATGATGTGCTTATCAATATTGTGCACCACCTGCCAAACAAAAGGGTTCTGCCGACGATGGAAATCTAAACCAAGCCAGACTTAACTGTTCCGACCTATACCATACCGACCCGGACCGCTCGGTTGAAAAGGGGCTGTCAGCATATGCTGGCTAAATCGTCAAGGTGTGACAGGACCCCTCAATAGATGGATACTTTTGAGAGGTGGGGATGGATCTGTTGTCTGCCCAGGTCGTTGCCATCCAGAACCCAAGATGGTTCCGTGGTATGGTGGTTGTGGTAACGAGCGACATGCTCCCAAATCTGACCTGACCTTGTATTCTCTACCCGTGTGAGGAAAACTGACAGGATTGTACTGATTTGAACCCTACCATGACCCTGAAACCATGATTTATACCGAATTGTGAGGGAGATGTACCATTACACCCCAAGGTTCTCTTTTTTTGGGGGGGGGCAGCTGAATGCGCCACACCAGTCTCCACCTTCATGTGGGGCTTTTTTTCCTCCCCAATTCAGTGAATGGAGTCCTCATCTTGCCACCAGCTGTGTGGGGTGATATCTGCAGGCTCCAGACCACCTATAGACCCAAATACAGATTAACGTCGTACCCATTTAAATGAGGTTTAGTGTCTTACTTGAGGAACAGATAAGTGTGATCCAGATTTAAGCAAATGACCAATTAGTTGGGAAACATCTATCTGTTCCTGCTGAGTAATGGTCTCTCCATTACTCAGCAGGAACTTTGTTGAATGCTTGGTCTCCAAAGTAAAGGTCAAATAAGGTCAATGTCCACTGGATTTTATGACATGTGACATATGTTACCCTGTAACATGATAACTCAGCATGACACATGGTGCAAACTATTTCATTTATTAATCTTACTAGCACAACCAATAACTTGCAGCACTTTTTACGAAAATTGGAGCAACTTTAACTTTTGACCCCTGTATAAACTGAAATTGGCCTTTATCACCATTCTTGCTGTTTTACCCCATAACTCCATAACAATCAGTCATAGATAGTCCAAACTATACCTTTATGGAATCTTTGTGATCAGACAAATAATATGGTATAGTTTTCAATGTCACTGGAGCATTTGTAAATTTTGACCCCTGTATAATTCTTCAATTGACCTCTACCTGGCTGCCTATTGAAAATTTAGGTGACTAACGTGCTTTTACAAAACAGTAATGTCGAAGGAGTATGTGTGCCAATATTGGTGCTTGTTTCCAGAAATGAACAATTGTTATAGTTATCTGCTCCACTACTAGACTGATTCCACCTGCTCAAAGTAATGTTAATCATTAAAATCACCTGGTGGAGTGGGTGGTTGCAAAGAAAATGGGCTCTTTCTGGAATGAGTTTGAGACCTCTGGTCTATGGAGTTATATTTGTGCCATTAATATCTGAAAGGAAATGTTTATGACAAAAACTATAGATTTTATTTATTTCTATTCATGTCCAGAGATCAAGGATCCAGTGACAAATTTTATATTTATTTACTTTAAGATTCAATAAAATGTTGTTGACATAGAAAACCTGCACAGCCTACTTTTAGTACACAGAATATTCACAAGAGGTACTGATAAGGGAATCGATAAAATCGGATCAATAAGCGGAATCAATGATGGCATCGACATCGATAAAATCTTATCAGTACCCATCATTAATCGTATTGCACCAAATCGCATTGTGAGGAATTGAATCACCATCAAATATATATGAAATCGCTTCGAATCAGGAACAGGTGTGAATCGTATCGTCAGTATCACTGTATGTATTGTATCGCTGGTAGTGTATCGAGGTGCGTATCGAATCGTTAGTGATGAGATTCACATGCCTACCATGTACAGATTTTATTTATGTCCAGAGATCAAGGATCCAGTGACCAGTGTCATACTTATTTACTTTAAGACTCAATAAATCAATCAAACTTTATTGCAGACCCCAACGTCCAAATAGACATTCCATCACATACAATATGTAAAACAAACATATAGTGTAAAAAAAAAGTACTGTATATATATATATAGTAGTATTCAGAATAATAGTAGTGCTATGTGACTTCTTACATGGGAAACAAGGTACCAGCAGATTCAGTAGATTCTCACAAATCCAACAAGACCAAACATTCATGATATGCACACTCTTAAGGCTTTGAAATTGGGCTATTAGTAAAAAAAAAAGTAGAAAAGGGGGTGTTCACAATAATAGTAGTGTGGCATTCAGTCAGTGAGTTTGTCAATTTTGTCGAACATACAGGTGTGAATCAGGTGTCCCCTATTTAAGGATGAAGCCAGCACCTGTTGAACATGCTTTTCTCTTTGAAAGCCTGAGGAAAATGGGATGTTCAAGACATTGTTCAGAAGAACAGCGTAGTTTGATTAAAAAGTTGATTGGGGAGGGGAAAACTTATACGCAGGTGCAAAAAATTATAGGCTGTTCATCTACAATGATCTCCAATGCTTTAAAATGGACAAAAAAACCAGAGACACGTGGAAGAAAATGGAAAACAACCATCAAAATGGATAGAAGAATAACCAGAATGGCAAAGGCTCACCCATTGATCAGCTCCAGGATGATCAAAGACAGTCTGAAGTTACCTGTAAGTGCTGTGACAGTTAGAAGACGCCTATGTGAAGCTAATTTATTTGCATGAATCCCCCGCAAAGTCCCTCTGTTAAATAAAAGACGTGCAGAAGAGGTTACAATTTGCCAAAGAACACATCAACTATCCTAAAGAGAAATGGAGGAATATTTTATGGACTGATGAGAGTAAAATTGTTCTTTTTGGGTCCAAGTGCTGCAGACAGTTTGTGAGACGACCCCCAAACTCTGAATTCAAGCCACAGTTCACAGTGACGACAGTGAAGCATGGTGGTGCAAGCATCATGATATGGGCATGTTTCTCCTACTACGGTGTTGGGCCTATATATCGCATACCAGGTATCATGGATCAGTTTGGATATGTCAAAATACTTGAAGAGGTCATGTTGCCTTATGCTGAAGAGGACATGCCCTTGAAATGGGTGTTTCAACAAGACAATGACCCCAAGCACACTAGTAAACAAGCAAAATCTTGGTTCCAAACCAACAAAATTAATGCCTCACAGATGTGAAGAAATCATGAAAAATTGTGGTTATACAACTAAATACTACTTTAGTGATTCACAGATTTGCTAAAAAAGCAGTTTGAACATAATAGTTTTGAGTTTGTAGCGTCAACAGCAGATGCTACCATTATTGTGAACACTCCCTTTTCTACTTTTTTTTTTAACTAATAGCCCAATTTCATAGCCTTAAGAGTGTGCATATCAGGAATGCTTGGTCTTTTTGGATTTGTGAGAATCTACTGAATCTACTGGTACCTTGTTTCCCATGTAACAATAAGAAATATACTCAAAACCTGTATTAATCTTTTTAGTCACATAGCACTACTATTATTCTGAACACTACTGTGTGTGTGTGTGTGTGTGTGTGTGTGTGTGTGTGTGTGTGTGTGTGTGTGTGTGTGTGTGTGTGTGTGTGTGTGTGTGTGTGTATATATATATATATATATATATATATATATAAAGTGCTTGTGCAAATTCAATAAAGACATCTAATAAATACGAGCAGTAAAAGATCCCATTTAAAAAAAATGTGTGTGAATCCATGAATGATTTTATAAGTTAACAAACTCTTAAAACAGCTCTTCTCTCCATATGACTCCAGCAACCTGTGTACAAATACAATTTTAAGTTTGTCATCATCTTTCAGCTGGTACTGTTACAGGGCATCACAACAGTTCACCTGTCTACATTGCATCCTGTCCTCTACATCTTTATCTGTCCCTCCAACCACCTGCATGTCCTCCCTCACCACAGTCACTCATACTTTGACCCTTCCTCCTCTCATGCTGCCTCAGGACACACACTCCAAATCTTGTTATTCTTCGCCCAGCAATTTCTGCTGCACAACAATACCGATGGCGATTCTTGTTAAGATGGGCCTCAACCGATCTGGTATGAAAATTTGATGTGCGATCTGCATGTTTGGTTTGGCAAACATTGGTGTGGGATGCTCTTCCTGACACAACCCTACTCGTTTGAACGGGCTTCCTTGGGGCTAGCTCCCAGAATGCACTGGTTCATACACTCTTCTGGATTTAGTACCTTCTGTATTTGAATGTATGAAAATATTTTCAAAGCGTAAACATTTCTGGAGGCTTTGTATGCTAATTGGGTTTGTGCTAATGCTGTTCAGTTCTTAGGGAGGACAGAAATCCATATTTTAGCCCGAGATTCACACTTGTGCTGTTGAGCTGTTTTGTCTTTCTTAATAATGTTATCCATAACACCACTGTTCAGCTGTCTCATCTCAAGTGCATATTTGCTTATCTGCGCCACATGAACTGTGAATGTTCATGGACTGTTTTAACGACTGCACACTATAATTGGATTCATTTGTCTTGTTAGCTGGGTTCACGACTTCACGCCGGCATTTTTGCATCAGTGATCTTCGTTTCTCTTGCAGCAGTGGCCGCTGCCACCCTGATTATCCGGAAATACTGCTTCCGTGTCAAGTGAGCAAAGTTTATTTATGAGCCTTAACACTGTTATAGAGCATTATTAAGTGTTATTGTCGATATGTATCACCCAGCTGTGTCACATAACTTGATTTCAGTGAAGCCACATACAGATACTCGCTGCTGAGGCAGCTGGAGGATCAGGGTTCAGCGGTGACGGAGGAAAATGGTGACGAGAGGAGTCAGACGAGGTCAGTGCATCACGGCTTTCACTGTCATCTATCTGGCAGTGAAAACAGATACAGACATAACCATCCCGCTTACATCACATGTCATTTACAATGTCCCTTCTTCTTCTGACAGAATCTTGTGGCATAAACATCGGACCAGGCGGTTCTGGTGCTAATTTTAGAAAGTGTGTATTGTGTGTGAAATCTTTGGTTTTGTGTCTTTACGGTTGTATTTAGCTAGTGTTGGTGTTTTTGATCCATATTATCACTACATTTAAGTGATAATACAGATTAATACAAAAACTGTATTAATCTGTATTATCAATACACAGACTTTTGGTAATGTGAAATCACAGGTAACAGTTGTAATTTTAAGAATCTGCACCACAGTATTTACAGAACAGTATGTTCTCTTTCTTGTTTGGAATATTAACGCTGTTACTCCAAAAACAAGCATCAGTTTTTATAAAATTAGTTAAAAAGTTTGAGCTTTGCCTGGAATGGAAATTCTAATTTTTTTTGCAGAGATATGGATGGGAACCAAGAAATTTAATAGTAACTTTTAAAGTTTTGTAATCTCAAGCATATTTTGGTTATGTGCTTGACTACTCAGTCAGCCTTTCTAGTATGGTCTATGTTTTTACTTGTGCTCTATTAATGTTTAAGGTTTATTTTTTTGGCAAAGACCTTGGCGGTGTCGCAAAGGTCAGAAATCAAACATCTGCATGGTCCTCAGTGAAAACTCCTAAACAACATACAGTATAATTAATGACAACACGATCAAATGTCCAAACAATGAGTCAAGTCTAAATGTAAGAAATTTCATAGTAGTGTGGGACATGCAACATCACTACACACTCCCAGATTTAATGAATTCATGCACATTAAATGAGTGTGTGATTGTTTCTGGCTACTTTCTTTTGTTGCTGTGGGTCACGGCAGTAGGTGTGGTGGGATCAGTGTGTTGATTTAGCACAAGTTTGACACAACACACAAGTAGAATGAGGCACATGTGAGCTTTGAACCCCAAACCTTGTTGCTGTGAGACAAGTCTTAACCACTACTCCACCATGCTGTGCACTTTAATGGGAAATGGATGTTATTTTCTCCAAAAACAAAATAGACTGTATGGTAATTTTTCAGGCAACCTTTGAAGAATACAGATTTAAAAAAATTCAATCATTTCCTGAGGAGCAAAGCCAGACCTATAGAGCAGGTTGCTCAGTTGATTAAAGAGTTGGGTGATCATTATGGGGTGTGAGCCCCGCTTGCTGCGACCCTCACCCACTTTACCTCAATTCGGATGACGGACTGCTTCAAGTTTAGTGCACATAAACAATGTCAAGTGTATATGTGTTGTCTTTAATTCTGATGTGTGCCATTATTACGGTAAACAAGTAATAATTGTGGATTAATTGCTGTATCTTGTCTGAGGTAATTGGAGTGTAAACGTAATTTCATTGTTGTTGCACTCGTGTAATAACAATGACAATAAATCTCATCTCATCTCATCTCAATATATCAACCTGGGTTCAATACCCAGTCACACTATCTCTATGTTCTTGGACAAGATATTTAATTTGCCTTCTCTCAGTCTACCCAGCTGTAAATGGGTACCGGCCAGTCCCTCTAGAAATTTATGATATCAGGATTTCAACATTTATTTCAACCCATATATCAATTGCAAATTTCTGGTGTCTGACCCTGGCTGGGGAAATAACCTGCATCAAACTGGCATCCCATCCAGAGGAAGATCTAGATGCATCTGTTTCAAGCAACACTATCTGGGGGAAACATCAGCACTGATGGCCCTCTGGGCCTATACAGGATTTAGAAAAGGCCAGAGACATGAGTGATTTGTGCAGCTAGTTTTCTGAAAGGAACACATTCAAACTGGAATCCTGGATAAAGTACACAAGTGCAGTCAAAGAGGACACCATACTGCCATTTTAAAATACATTTTAAAAAATCCTATAACAACATCAAATGGAACAAAACTTATAATAAAGGCATTAAAAGAAACATTTTGAGGGAAGCCCAGAACTGCCTCAGAATTTAATCAACTCTTCCCTGACCCAAAACCCATCTGAACAGAAATCAAACTCTTACTGAGTTATCAAGTTGGCAGAGCTAATAAAACTCTCAGGGGGGTGAAAAAATGATAGCCCTGACTGTATTTTAACAGTGTGCTTAAATGTTCCTTTCTTTAAAGTAGAACACAGTGAGGCTCACAAAAATATGTTTCAGAACACATTATACCGTACCTTCTTTTGGCTGCTCTTGGTCACCATGTGGCTTCCTTTACTAGGGATGGGAATGAAGAACCGGTTCCAAATTTTTCAATCCATCAGAATCATAAGCTTCAGTTATCAGTGCTGCCATGTTTTCCTGACAGTTCAGTGGTGCAAAAACATAAGCGTCTGACATCAGATGGGATGTCAGGATGAGAAACTCTGTGTCTAGCAACAAGAATGGCTGCACTGATGCTGATAACCTGTGTAAAATCTACATTTTTCCACACAAAAATTAATCAGGATTTAATATGAAACAAATAAAAGATCAAAATCGATAATGTTATCAACTTGAAAAGCACCAAATTTTGCAGACATTGTTTGATATATATATTTATAGTAATAATAAAAAATGGGTGTCATGTAAAGCACAGGGTTTGCTGCTGTTGTTTTTAATCAATGTAATTATGGTTGGAATGGATTCAGCATGTAAGAAAACAGAAAATGACACTTCATTTATATCTGTATGACGTAATGGAATATGTATGTGAAATCATTGTTTTATGGTAAATTCATATCATTTTGTGCAGACATTTTTTGATCTGTAGAAAAAAATAGATATGATGCCATGCTCACTTTTCCCCCTGAGGAAAATAAAGAGTAAACTCCAAGATGGCTGCCACGCTGTTCTGGAATATCTTCAAAATGCTTTGTCTTTATTATTAACGGTATATGTCATATAGACACAAATGACGCATCATTTTCTATGTTTTCTTGCACCCTAAATCCAGTCCAACCACAGTTACATTAATTGAAAAAATAAATAAATACATTTAGATAGACATATCTAATTTATTAGTATTATCATCTGCTACCAGTAGTATTAGTCGTGTCTATTAATCTCTTTGCAAAATTTGTTGCTTATCCCATAAAATGCATAATCGTTTCACATATCTGTCCCGTTAATGTAACTGAAGGTCAAGATGTATTCCCTTACTATTTTTGGCTGTAAAAGTGCCTGCGTTTTAATTTCACTACCTGAAAGCCTTTTGTTTTGTTGTTGTTCAGTAATGTTTTAATAAATATTTTTGATTAAACAAATTTGGTTCATCTGCATATTTTAAACTCTGTACCTGAAATTCAGTGGTGCCAGTAACTCCATCCAGTTACTTTTGAGATGTGCTGCTGCTGTTCTTACTGCTCTTTGCACTGATGCTGTGTGTCACATTGACACATTTACACACCTGTCAATGTCAGGATGCTGCTATGAAAGGTGCCAAAACACCTGGAGTGATTTGGGATGAAGCACTTTGCTCAAGGGTGTATCAGTGGTGGTCGTGAGTCAGAGAAGTGCTGTTCTTACACCTTTCTCACATGTTTTCCTGTCTGGTTGGGAGTTTGAACCTATGACCCTGTGGTGACATGCCTGCTTCTCTAACCTTTAGTCCACCTCTTCCCTGATGTTAATCGCACAGTGATTTGACATTTCAGAGATCCTCTTTTGAAGCTAAAAATACCCGCGCTAAGAGTTCAGCCATTGAGCAGTGAGGCCATGTGCCTTTGAAATCTATTTTCCTTTTCATGCCGACATTAACCCACTTAAAGTGAAGCCCTGTCGAGTCGGGTGACCACCGTGTCTTTAATGGACCTTGTGACAGAGCGAGGTTAAAGCTGTGATGGGTTTTTCAGAGCAAAGCGTCACCTGCTGGGAAATCATAAGTGAGCATCATTATGTGAGCACCAGTGTCGCAGGATGACAGCGGAACAAACTGATTCATCATTCATCAAGAATAATTCCACTGCACGTTCCCCCTAATTATCCAATAAACAAAGTGGCTAATAAAATGAGCATGTTGTCTAAAATACCTTCTTGTTAGTGAGTGGCGTTAATGACATGCGATGTCTTAATGACGTCTTCTGTCATGTGCACGTGAGACGGTGACGCTTTGGATTGTGTGTGTTACGTTTACCACCTGACAGGATTCTCTCCGTTCATCTCGTGACCTTCATGATTCACCTGTCTTTGATTTATAGAGCATCTGCCTCTTTTATGAGGAGGGGAAACCAAATGATTGTTCTTCCTGCTCGCTGCCAGTTGACAGATGCAGGAGCTGTGAACTGGACCGAAGTGGACCGTTTAAACTCTCCTTAATTCTTTCATTATTCTCTCTGCAGTGGACAGTGCAAATTGTTATTGCAGACAATGAAACAAAGCAAAGCTGTTTGGTTCTCCATGATGTTCCTGCTGATTGGGATCTGCAGTCCACCATCGCCCTCTGCTGATCAGCTTCAGAATCACACAGTGTGAAGAGCACTCCTACAACCATCTGCTGCTGCCTGATGGAAAATCTGTTTATGTGACATCTTTCTGCTGTAATTTCTTGTGCCTTTAACAAACGCACCAATCAGAGGCCCCAGAGACATTAAGTGCTAAAAATAAACAGGTAATGAGTTGTAAAGTTTGTGCACTGAAGAGAAAAAGATTTCTGTTCTCATCAGGTCCACTGCAAAAAAAAAAAAAAAAAAAGACAGATACATGTCACTTTGATGTTCAGCAAGCACACTAACTTTAATTTGCCAATTATGTTGATTAACAGCTGCAGTAAAATGGTGTCAGTCAAACTTTGAACAAAATGGAAGTGTTTCTCCTCAAACCAGCCGACCGTATGCAAGCAGACTTTGATCGTGAAGTAAACGCTCCCAAAAGTGTTGTGAAAGTGTAGGTACACGGACCCACAACAGGGGGCGCAATGAACGGACAATGGAGAAAGGTGAATAACAAGGTTTACTGTTGTGAAAAGAGCACAACCAATACAACAATTAATAATTTGGAGTTTGAAGCCGAAATCTGCTGGTGTCGTGTGGGCAGGCTCGAAGGTAGGAGGCGTCCGTCCTAGTCGAACCGGAACCACCCAGATTTCCTCTGCCACCGAACCCCAGAAATACTGGAACCGCCAAGTCCCGAATTCCCAGGTGGCCACTGCCTCCGCTCGTCGGATCCGGTACTGCTGGCGGGAAAGAGCACAAACACACAGGTATGGGTGCGACAGCACCCAGTAGACAGAGAGGGGAGAAGCCGCCTCCACCTCTTGTTACAATGAAGCAGGAAAGGTGAGTACTTATCCAAGCAAGTAGCTTTCTGTAGTCAGCTGTCCTGAAAAGGTTTACCAAGGTTTATCAGAGTCTTCAATATGAGCTTGCAGAGAAGGTTACCTTAATCTCAAGGCGATATCTCGGCACTGAGGTGGAGACGCTGTCCTGCTGATATACCTCCGTCCTGAGTGCAGTCAGCTGTGTCCAGTAATGGGTGACAGCTGTCACCCTGGCAGCCTTCGTCGGCGGCAGCGCCCTCTGGTGCCTGGAGCCCGCACTCCAGGCAGGGCGCCCTCTGGTGGTGGTGGGCCAGCAGTACCTCCTCTTCAGCGGCCCACACAACAGGACCCCCCCCCTCAACGGGCGCCTCCTGGCGCACGACCGGGCTTGTCCGGATGGCGTCGGTAGAAGTCGGCCAGGAGGGCCGGGTCCAGGATGAAGCCCTTCTTCACCCAGGAGCGCTCCTTGGGGCCGTACCCCTCCCAGTCCACCAGGTACTGAAAACCCCGGCCCATTCGACGGACATCGAGGAGCCGGCGCACGGTCCAAGCCGGTTCCCCGTCGACGATCCGGGCAGGAGGTGGTGCCGGACCCGGGGTGCAGAGGGGTGAGGTGTGATGGGGTTTTATCCGGGAGACGTGAAACACTGGGTGAATCCGCAGTGAGGCCGGAAGCTGAAGCCTCACTGCGGCGGGATTGATGACTTTGAGGACCTTGAAGGGACCGATGTATCGTTCTTGGAGCTTGGGGGAGTCCACTTGAAGGGGAATGTCCTTGGTGGACAACCACACTTCCTGCCCAGGACGATACGTGGGGGCCGGGGCCCGCCGCCGGTCTGCATGTTTCTTCGCCCTCGTCCGGGCCTTCAACAAAGCAGAGCGGGCAGCACGCCACACCCGACGGCACTTCCGTAGGTGGGCCTGGACCGAGGGCACACCGACCTCTCCCTCGACCACCGAAACAAGGGGGGCTGATACCCCAAGCACACCTCAAACGGGGAGAGGCCGGTGGCTGATGACACTTGGCTGTTGTGGGCGTACTCGATCCAGGCCAGGTGGGTACTCCAGGCCGTCGGGTGCGCGGCTGTCACACAGCGTAGTGTCTGCTCCAATTCTTGGTTGGCCCGCTCTGCTTGCCCGTTGGTCTGGGGGTGGTACCCGGACGAAAGGCTGACCGAGGCCCCCAGTTCCCGGCAGAAGCTCCTCCAGACATGTGAGGTGAACTGGGGACCGCGATCGGAGACGATGTCTGATGGTATGCCATGCAGACGGACGACGTGGTGGACCAGGAGGTCCGCTGTCTCCTGGGCCATAGGGAGCTTCGGGAGGGCCACGAAGTGGGCCGCCTTGGAGAAACGGTCCACTATCGTGAAGACGACGGTGTTTCCCTGGGACGGCGGGAGACCCGTGACGAAGTCCAGGCCGATGTGGGACCAGGGGCGATGAGGCACGGGCAGTGGCTGTAGCTGCCCTGAGGTCTTCTGGTGATTGGCCTTGCCCCTGGCGCAGGTGGTACAAGCCTGGACGTAGTCCCGGACGTCGGTCTCCAGGGATGCCCACCAGAAGCGTTGCCGGACGACTGCCACGGTCCTTCGCACCCCTGGGTGACAGGAGAGCTTAGAACCGTGACAGAAGTCTAGGACTGCGGCCCTGGCCTCTGGTGGGACGTATAGTTTGTTCTTTGGTCCGTTTCCGGGGTCCGGGACACGGGTCAGGGCCTCCCGGACGGTCTTCTCCACGTCCCAGGTGAGGGCGGCCACGATAGCGGACTCCGGGATGATGGGATCCGGGGGATCCGACGGTTCCGTTCTGACCTCCTCTTCGTGCACCCGGGACAATGCATCCGATCGCTGGTTCTTGGTCCCGGGGCGGTAGGTAATCCGGAAGTCAAAACGGCCAAAGAACAATGACCAGCGGGCTTGCCTGGGGTTCAGACGCTTAGCGGTCCTGATGTACTCCAGGTTCCGATGGTCAGTGAAAACCGTGAATGGCACGGCTGTTCCCTCCAACAGATGTCTCCACTCTTCGAGGGCCTCTTTCACAGCAAGGAGTTCCCGATTGCCGACGTCATAGTTCCGTTCAGCGGGGGTCAACCTGCGAGAAAAATAGGCACACGGGTGAAGGACCTTATCGGTCTTCCCGCTCTGGGAGAGCACCGCTCCTATCCCTGAGTCCGAGGCATCCACTTCAACCACTAACTGGCGGCTAGGATCGGGCTGCACCAGAACTGGTGCAGACGAGAAGCGCCGTTTCAACTCCTTGAACGCGGCCTCGCACCGGTCCGACCAGGTGAAGGGAACTTTTGGAGAGGTCAGGGCTGTCAGGGGGCTAACTACCTGACTGTAGCCCTTAATGAACCTCCTGTAAAAATTCGCAAAGCCGAGGAACTGTTGCAGCTTCCTACGGCTAGTGGGTTGGGGCCAATCTCTCACCGCCGCAACCTTGGCCGGATCCGGGGCGACGGAGTTAGAGGAGATGATAAACCCCAGGAAGGACAAAGAAGTGCGGTGGAACTCACACTTCTCGCCCTTCACAAACAGACGGTTCTCCAACAACCGCTGCAGGACCTGACGGACATGCCGGACATGAGTCTCAGGATCCGGGGAAAAGATGAGTATATCGTCTAGATATACGAAGACAAACCGGTGCAGGAAGTCCCGCAAGACATCGTTTACCAACGCTTGGAAGGTCGCGGGAGCATTAGTGAGACCGAACGGCATGACCAGGTACTCAAAATGACCTAAGGGGGTGTTGAATGCCGTCTTCCATTCGTCTCCCTTCCGAATCCGAACCAAATGATACGCATTCCTAAGATCCAGCTTGGTGAACATCTTGGCTCCATGCAGGGGGGTGAACACCGAATCTAACAAGGGCAACGGGTATCGATTGCGAACCGTGATCTCGTTCAACCCCCTATAATCAATGCATGGACGAAGCCCGCCATCCTTTTTACCCACAAAAAAGAAACCTGCGCCCATCGGTGAGGTGGAATTCCGGATCAACCCGGCAGCTAATGAGTCCCGGATGTAGGTCTCCATGGATTCGCGTTCCGGCCGTGAGAGGTTGTACAGCCTACTGGACGGAAACTCACTGCCTGGAACCAAATCAATGGCACAATCATACGGGCGGTGGGGAGGTAGCGTGAGGGCCAGATCCTTGCTGAACACGTCAGCGAGGTCATGGTACTCCGCTGGCACCGCCTTCAGATTGGGCGGGACTCGGACCTCCTCCTTAGCTTGGGAGCCAGGAGGAACCGAGGAACCGAGACACTCCCGATGGCAGGTTTCGCTCCACTGTACCACTACCCCGGACGGCCAATCAATCCGGGGATTGTGCTTCAGCATCCATGGAAACCCTAAAACCACACGGGAGGTGGCCTGAGTCACGAAGAACTCGATCACCTCCCGGTGGTTACCTGACACCACCAGAGTTACTGGAGGTGTCTTGTGCGTGATTGGTGGGAGTAGGGAGCCATCTAGTGCCCGAACCTGCACAGGCGAGGTAAGAGCCACCAGAGGGAGCCCTATCTCCCTGGCCCATCTGCTGTCAAGCAGATTCCCCTCAGAGCCCGTGTCCACCAGTGCTGGGGCCTTCAGGGTAGAATCCTCATACAGGATCGTGACTGGGAGTCGTGTAGCAATGTGGGTGTGTCCCACGTGCATGTTTTGGCCCACCCCTGGCCCAGTCTCTAGGGGCGGGCGTTGGAGTTTAACCGCTCGGGGCAGTCGTTTGCCATATGCTCACTCGAGCCACAAACATAACAAGCTCCGTGGGCCCGCCTCCTTTGTGCTCCAGGTGCCCTAAATGTTGCCCTGCTCGTGTCCATAGCTTCGTCAGCAGGGGGAGCCGTAAGCGCACGGAGCGCCGGAACAGAGGAGCGTGGGGACGGCGGAACTCGACCGGACCCGGAAGGGAGAGGGACGACCCGTGCCTGGCCACGCCCTTCGCCTCGCTCCCGGCGACGTTCTTCTAACCGGTTGTCAAGCCGTATGACCAGATCAATGAGCCCATCTAAATCCCGCGGTTCGTCTTTAGCCACCAGGTGCTCTTTTAGGACCAGAGACAATCCATTTACAAAGGCAGCGCGGAGGGCAGTGCTATTCCAGCCGGATCTCGCTGCCGCGATGCGGAAGGCGACTGCATAGGCAGCTGCGCTCCGACGTCCCTGTCGTATGGACAGTAATGCGGTTGAAGCGGACTCTCCTCTGTTGGGATGATCGAACACCGTTCTGAGCTCCCGTACAAACCCGGCGTATGACTGAAGGAGCCGTGAGTTCTGCTCCCAGAGCGCTGTAGCCCAAGCGCGTGCCTCCCCGCGAAGCAGATTTATCACATAAGCTACCCTGCTAGCATCAGCTGCGTACATCACGGGACGCTGAGCGAAGACGAGCGAACATTGCATAAGGAAGTCCGCGCACGTCTCCACACAGCCGTCGTACGGTTCTGGAGGGCTTATGTATGCTTCTGGGGACGGAGGAAGGGACCGTTGAACGACCAGTGGAACGTCATTCTCACACGCAGGGTCCTCGGGAGGGAGAGCCGCAGCGGCGCCCGGAGGGCGCGCTTCCACTTGTGCGGCGAGAGCCTCCACCCTGCGGTTTAGGAGAACGTGCTGCTCGGTCATGAAATCGATCCGAGTGGTGAAAGCGGTGAGGATCCGCTGCAACTCACCGACTACCCCTCCCGAAGCCGCCGCTGCGCCCTGTTCTTCCATTGGCCGTTCAACAGCCGGTTGACGCCCCTCGGGATCCATGACGCTGGCCGAGATATCCTGTTGTGAAAGTGTAGGTACACGGACCCACAACAGGGGGCGCAATGAACGGACAATGGAGAAAGGTGAATAACAAGGTTTACTGTTGTGAAAAGAGCACAACCAATACAACAATTAATAATTTGGAGTTTGAAGCCGAAATCTGCTGGTGTCGTGTGGGCAGGCTCGAAGGTAGGAGGCGTCCGTCCTAGTCGAACCGGAACCACCCAGATTTCCTCTGCCACCGAACCCCAGAAATACTGGAACCGCCAAGTCCCGAATTCCCAGGTGGCCACTGCCTCCGCTCGTCGGATCCGGTACTGCTGGCGGGAAAGAGCACAAACACACAGGTATGGGTGCGACAGCACCCAGTAGACAGAGAGGGGAGAAGCCGCCTCCACCTCTTGTTACAATGAAGCAGGAAAGGTGAGTACTTACCAAGCAAGTAGCTTTCTGTAGTCAGCTGTCCTGAAAAGGTTTACCAAGGTTTATCAGAGTCTTCAATATGAGCTTGCAGAGAAGGTTACCTTAATCTCAAGGCGATATCTCGGCACTGAGGTGGAGACGCTGTCCTGCTGATATACCTCCGTCCTGAGTGCAGTCAGCTGTGTCCAGTAATGGGTGACAGCTGTCACCCTGGCAGCCTTCGTCGGCGGCAGCGCCCTCTGGTGCCTGGAGCCCGCACTCCAGGCAGGGCGCCCTCTGGTGGTGGTGGGCCAGCAGTACCTCCTCTTCAGCGGCCCACACAACACAAAAGGCTGACTTCAGCAGGAGCTGCTGTTACTTTGATGACTCAGACAACGATGTAAAACACTAATGTTGAAGTAAATAAGAAGCTGCTGGACTGAAGTCACGTACAGACAGCAGATATTTAGACAGATGACCAGAAAATACAAACAAAAGTGAAATACACCAACACATAATACTGCTATCATCAAGATTCATTGTTGTGTCAGTTTTATTGATATGTCAGGTCACAAAACTGTTATTGTTTTTTCAGTGAGTGCATTAAGATTGGCCAGTGTTATAATGTGACAAAGTAAAAATATTTTCTTACAGGACTTCAGTTAAATCAGTTTGTCAATATTAACCCATCGTAGTGTTTCAGTCAGGTTTTAGAATTCATCATAGTACAGAAACAGCATTAGTGAAGGTTACAAATGATCTTCTTATGGCCTCAGACAGTGGACTCATCTCTGTGCTTGTTCTGTTAGACCTCAGTGCTGCTTTTGATACTGTTGACCATAAAATTTTATTACAGAGATTAGAGCATGCCATAGGTATTAAAGGCACTGCGCTGCGGCGGTTTGAATCATATTTATCTAATAGATTACAATTTGTTCATGTAAATGGGGAATCTTCTTCACAAACTAAGGTTAATTATGGAGTTCCACAAGGTTCTGTGCTAGGACCAATTTTATTCACTTTATACATGCTTCCCTTAGGCAGTATTATTAGACGGCATTGCTTAAATTTTCATTGTTACGCAGATGATACCCAGCTTTATCTATCCATGAAGCCAGAGGACACACACCAATTAGCTAAACTGCAGGATTGTCTTACAGACATAAAGACATGGATGACCTCTAATTTCCTGCTTTTAAACTCAGATAAAACTGAAGTTATTGTACTTGGCCCCACAAATCTTAGAAACATGGTGTCTAACCAGATCCTTACTCTGGATGGCATTACCCTGACCTCTAGTAATACTGTGAGAAATCTTGGAGTCATTTTTGATCAGGATATGTCATTCAAAGCGCATATTAAATATGTAGGACTGCTTTTTTGCATTTACGCAATATCTCTAAAATTAGAAAGGTCTTGTCTCAGAGTGATGCTGAAAAACTAATTCATGCATTTATTTCCTCTAGGCTGGACTACTGTAATTCATTATTATCAGGTTGTCCTAAAAGTTCCCTGAAAAGCCTTCAGTTAATTCAAAATGCTGCAGCAAGAGTACTAACGGGGACTAGAAGGGGAGAGCATATCTCACCCATATTGGCCTCTCTTCATTGGCTTCCTGTTAATTCTAGAATAGAATTTAAAATTCTTCTTCTTACTTATAAGGTTTTGAATAATCAGGTCCCATCTTATCTTAGGGACCTCATAGTACCATATCACCCCAATAGAGCGCTTCGCTCTCAGACTGCAGGCTTACTTGTAGTTCCTAGGGTTTGTAAGAGTAGAATGGGAGGCAGAGCCTTCAGCTTTCAGGCTCCTCTCCTGTGGAACCAGCTCCCAATTCAGATCAGGGAGACAGACACCCTCTCTACTTTTAAGATTAGGCTTAAAACTTTCCTTTCTGCTAAAGCTTATAGTTAGGGCTGGATCAGGTGACCCTGAACCATCCCTTAGTTATGCTGCTATAGACTTAGACTGCTGGGGGGTTCCCATGATGCACTGAGTGTTTCTTTCTCTTTTTGCTCTGTATGCACCACTCTGCATTTAATCATTAGTGATTGATCTCTGCTCCCCTCCACAGCATGTCTTTTTCCTGGTTCTCTCCCTCAGCCCCAACCAGTCCCAGCAGAAGACTGCCCCTCCCTGAGCCTGGTTCTGCTGGAGGTTTCTTCCTGTTAAAAGGGAGTTTTTCCTTCCCACTGTCGCCAAGTGCTTGCTCACAGGGGGTCGTTTTGACCGTTGGGGTTTTTACGTAATTATTTTATGGCCTTGCCTTACAATATAAAGCGCCTTGGGGCAACTGTTTGTTGTGATTTGGCGCTATATAAATAAAATTGATTGATTGATTGATTGATTGATTGATTGATTAAATCAGCTCTGTTATACTGTTAACCCATCACAGTGTTAAATCAGTTCTGTTAACATTAACCCATCATAGTGTTAAATCAGCTTTGTCAATGTTAACCCACCACAGTGTTAAATCAGCTCTTATAGTGTTAACCCATCACAGTGTTAAATCTGTTCTGCCACTGTTAACCCACCACAGTATCAGTTCTGTCAGTGTTAACCGCTTGTAGTGCCACCGTGAGCAGTTCGAGCTTGTATGATGCCCTGGTCAGACCTCCCTTTCATAATGTAACATATGACAGCTTATTACACAATTAATTGCTTATTACTAAATTATGTCATTTTGCTGTATTTTTACAGAATTACTCTGGCAACTACATAGCAGGGGTGGTGGCCAAGTGGGTCATATGCTTGGTTTCACTGCAGAAGGTTCCGGGTTCAAATCCCACCCCTGCCACATTTCTCCATGTAATGTGGAGTTGCGTCAGGAAGGGCATCTGGCGTAAAACCTGTGCCAATTCAACATGCAGATCCACCTTGGATTTGCTGTGGCGACCCCAAGTGCAAACAAGGTAGCATCCGAAGGGACTTACTTTTACTCTGGTGACTACATCTTCTTACTGTAACTCAGCAGTGGGACAGTACTGTAATCTTTGTACAGTAATAAGTTGTATGTTACACGAGGCACACTGCAGAATAACAGTACAGTAACACTTCAGAATAACTGTATGAAGCTGGCAATTGTAGCCATCAGTAGTAAAAGTAAATTAAATTTATAAATCACATTTAAACACATCTTCCAGTGACCAAAGTGCTGTACAAAAAGTAGATAAAGGACGCAACTCCACATCACACAGAAAATCGGCAGGGGTGAAGTTTGAAAAAGGACTATTCTCTACTGGAAATAAGTGCACTTACCTGCTTGGCCCCCACCCCTGCAAAGTGGGCAGCGTTTCAAATTTTCTATAAGCAATCCAGCATCCGGCACAGTTTCATCCGCTTCATAGTATGGTATCTAAGCACCGGCAGCCTTCAGGGCACCATGTAGAAAGTAGATAGTTTACTGTAGTCAGGGAGTAGTTTGCTCGTTTCTCCTCTTCTTTTTCCTAAACTGGGCACCTGATGACTTTGAGCCTTTTCTTGTCTGTGTTTTCTTGGCACTTGAGAATCAACAGATTACCAATCCCTCAACACTGTCAACCAAAAGTCGAGACGAAACAATTCCCCTTGGTGTGCAGATTTTATATATATACGTGTGTATATATATATATATATATATATATATATATATATATATATATATATATATATATATATATATATATATATATATATACTGAGTAAGTATTTGAACACCTGTGAAAATCAATGTTAATATTTGGTACAGTAGCCTTTGTTTGCAATTACAGAGGTCAGACATTTCCTGTAGTTTCTCACCAGGTTTGCCCACACTGCAGCAGGGATTTTGGTCCACTACTCCATATAGATCTTCTCTAGATCTTTCAGGTTTGGAGTTTCAGCTCCCTCCAAAGTTTTTCTATTGAGTTCAGGTCTAGAGACTAGCCAGGCCACTCCAGGACCTTGAAATGCTTCTTACGGAGCCCCTCTTTAGTTGCCCTGCAGGATTTTAAACCATGACAGCATCATGTGTTACTAATGTAATCTTTGCGACTGTGGTCCCAGCTCTCTTCAGGTCATTGACCAAGTCCTCCTGTGTAGTTCTGAGCTTTCTCAGAATCATCCTTACCCCACAAAGTGAGATCTTGCATGGAATCCCAGACTGAGGGAGATTGACAGTCATCTTGTGTTTCTTCCACTTTCTAATAAATAATCATAACAGTGACAGTCATCTTGTGTTTCTTCCACTTTCTAATAAATAATCATAACAGTTGTTGTCTTATACCAAACTGCTTGCCTGTTGTCCTGTAGTCCATCCCAGTCTTGTGCAGGTCTACAGTTTTGTCCCTGGTGTATTTAGACAGCTCTTTGGTCTTGGTTGTGGTGGACAGGTTGGAGTGTAATTGATTGAGTGTGTGAACAGGTGTCTTTTATACAGGTAACAAGTTGAAACAGGTGCAGTTAATACAGGTAAAGAGTGCAGAATAAGAGGGCGTCTTAAAGAAAAATGAACAGGTCTGTGTGAGCCAGAATTTTTGCTGGTTGTTAGGTGTTCAAATACTTATTTGCAGCAGTAACATACAAATAAATTATTAAAAAATCATAAATTGTGATTTCCGGATTTTTTTATTTTATTTTTTAGATTATGTCTCTCACAGTGGACATGCACCTAAGATGAAAATTTGATTTCTAAGTGGGAGAATTTGCAAAACCGCAGGGTGTTCAAATACTTATTTTCCTCAATGTGTGTGTGTGTGTGTGTATATATATATATATATATATATATATATATATATATATATATATATATATATATACATATATGTATACGAGGTCTGTTAGAAAAGTATCGTACCTTTTTATTTTTTTCAAAAACTATATGGATTTGATTCATATGTTTTTACGTCAGCCAAGCTTGAACCTTCATGCGCATGCGTGAGTTTTTCCACGCCTGTCGGTTGCGTCATTCGCCTGTGGGCAGACTTTGAGTGAGCACTGCTCCACCCCTCTCGTCGTCGTTTCATTGCGAGGAAATGGCAGAATGATTTGGGCTTTTTTGCCTGCCTATCTCGGCTTTCAGTGCTTACCAGTCGAGTGAGTATAAGAGAAATTGTGGAGAGCTGGGCATGTCCCAACTTGTCCTCTAACACTCCGAAACGGAGGTGTTCCTTTGTCTCACTTCATCAGCGAATCGGTCGTGACGCGCGAAGCCTTCGCGCGGCTTTCCATGACAAAATCTCTTGTTAAAAGTGAAATCTGACAGAAAATGGCTGATGTCCAGCTCTTGTGATAACCAGAGAAATTGCACACGACGGTCCCGGCTCCACACAGCCATCCGTTTAGAAATGAAGTGGTGGTTTCTGCCTCTCGATGGGGGCTTGGAGCGCGCCATTGTGGGCCGTCCTTAAAGCTGTAGTAACACTCCTTATTCTCTGTGAAGCCCATAAAATTTTCACCGAAAGCCAAATAAATTTTTCAAATGGTTTCCAGCTGCCTGTCTCTAACAGTTTCTGAAAAAATTCTGATGGAAAAAAAGCCCAAATCATTCCGCCATTTCCTCGCAAGGAAACAACGACGAGAGGGGTGAAGCAGTGCTCACTCAAAGCCTGCTCACAGGCAAATGACGCAACCGACAGGCGTGGAAAAACTCACGCATGCGCACGAAGGTTCAAGCTTGGCTGACGTAAAAACATATGAATCAAATCCATATAGTTTTTGAGCAAAAATAAAAAGGTACGATACTTTTCTAACAGACCTCGTATAGTGTCTCAAAAATGTAGCCAAAAGTACTCTGAAATATGAATACTAGGAAATGGTTTTACTGGGAAATAATGGTGTTTTTCTTATTTCAGGAACCCTAAAGTCTGTTCTACAAGACATTAAAGTAGACCTGCATTGAAATAAATGCAGTCAGATGTTTGGACCAAAAAATGACATATTTACACATAAAATCCTTCTGAATGTAGTAAAGTAAATCTGCAAGCCCTCTTCTATCATTCAACAGATGACAGAAGATTGACAGATGAAGGATGACAGATGATTTAAAAATGACAAATTTACAGCTAAAATTTGGCCCTCCGCAAAACTGTTAGCACATCCGGGACGTTGCCGAGACGCAAGAGAGGAGACCCTATCCCACCATGCATTGCGAACACCAACTGTAATTTGTGGATTTACGTCAGTTTGCATCTCTTACAAAAGCACCTTTTTATTGTCTTATATATACAGAAGGATTGACTTTTTTTAAACTTCATATTGTCTTGCGGTACGTTTGGTGAGTATACATTTCTTTTATTTTTGCTTGAAAATTATTTTTGGGGACTTTTTCATACGCTCAGTTGATTGAGTGGTGTTGCATTGAAAATCTACTGTCTTTAGCAACCGGTGTTACCGTTGCGGGATACGGATGCGGGACCTGCAAAGAATCCAAGTCATTAAAAAGATACAAACCTCTCTCAGTGGCCACAAAGCTCTGCGGCTGTGATTACCGAGACGTGCGGCGCTGCGGATTTTTCCGCAAGAAGCCTGTCCTTGCGGGCGGCTGGAGCATTCCGCATCAAAACAGTGAGTGTAGTGTCTGGACTTGTTGCCATTTTGGCCGCAACTCCATTCAGTAAACAGGGAGGTGGTGTCGGAGTTGGCCGCAGCTCTGCACAGCAGACACGGGGGCAGTGTGAGTGGCCCGCTGCGGCATTTACCAAGCCAGCAGACTTGGTAAGCGCATCGGAGGCAGTGAGAGCAAGGTGTCGGGGAAGAACGTCGCCGCTGATCTGAGCATGCAGAGCTGTATCTCGCATTCATTGCAGCTTACTTTTGGATGTTGAAACCAGGATGTGTATAACAGTAACATTACTAACAGATAAAATCAATTTCAATGCGGGATCGGACTGAAGGCGCTAGTGCTCCGTCTTCTCCCTCACGTCACGGCAGTGTCCCGGATGTACAAACATTTTTTGCGGCGGGCCAAATTTTAGCTGCAAATTTGTCACTTTTAAACAAAGATTTTTCCGCTGAATTACAAATTTGGGCTTGCAGATTTACTTTACTGCATTCATAAGGGTCTTATAAATACATATCAGCTATTTCTTTCTGAGGTCTGACCACATTTATTTCAATGCAGGTCTACTTTAAAGTCACCAATGATCAGAATATTATCTGCACTAGTTGACAAGTTAGAGATGAACGCACCAAATTCTTCGAAGAATTCAAAATATGGGCCAGGATGCCTATATACAGTGACAAAGTAATACGGCATTTATTTCAATGCAGGTCTACTTTAAACTATCCTAAGGGCTGACTTGCATCTCTTTCTATACAAAATTCAGTCTCAGAGTGAACTAACTCCCCAGCAAATGGCAAGGAGACATGAATTTGTTAGGTGGTTTTCTGGAAAACTGGAGATGGATGATTTGTTTCTTTGGACACTTCAGACATTGATCATGTGGTGTAAAAGATAAAGGGTTAAAAACATCACAAAGGAAAGACTGAACTAAAACCTGTGCATTGGGGAGAAAAGTTGCGTGCTTTAACCATGTGGTCATGGAGAAAATGTCTGATAATATTGATTGGTTTTTCTGTACTGTCAAAATACTTTTTAGGTGCATTTGTTTGAGATGCCTTATATATATGTGTGTGTGTGTGTGTGTGTGTGTATGTGTGTGTGTGTGTGTGTGTGTGTGTGTGTGTGTGTGTGTGTGTGTGTGTGTGTGTGTGTGTGTGTGTGTGTGTGTGTGTGTGTGTGTGTGTGTGTGTGTGTGTTTGTAGCCTTGTGAAATTGACACTGCACAGGACATAAGAATTGTCTTTTGGGATGCTATATTTCTGAACAAAATAAATTAGTGACTTGGGTTACAATTTTTAGAAAGTAAATACAATATTTTTAGAATAAATAAATCCAGGAAAAGGTCACTAAAATTCAGCATTCTCCATTATTTACCCAGTAACACTGACCCTGTAACACTGTGTACTTTCTAGAAATTTTCCGTGCAGGCTCAGTGCACTCACAAAATGGCCCTTTAATCCAATTTTGCAGGAACACAGCCACAAACTGTCACGTTCCCAAAAATATACAGCTACATAAAACAAAATGACTGTGCAATAAAAGGAGGAAAAGAAAACAAACCAACTGTAGGAACAGGAAGTGACTACCAGTGAGAAAAAGAAAATAGCTGTACTGGCTCTCTCTCTTAGAAACAGCAGACAACCTACAGTTAGCAATCTGAAAATTTACACCTTCTGCAGAAAACGTGCAGCTTTCATTACATGCAGGATAAACGCTCTACCAATAACATGGACACTCAAACGCGGCCTACTCGACAGGCGTGAGTGCATGCCTTGCCGATACAAAAAATCTTCTGTGTTTCCCAGGACCTTCCACTGCCTACAGTCATCTTGGAACACAGAACAGCGACATGTACACGCAGTCAAACCTCTCAAATGCATCCGACTCTGTATTTCATTTTCAATTTATTTTCATTTATATAGCCCCAAATCAAGGTGCCCCTTGTTCCACCCCCATGCTTCACGGTTGGGATTTATTCGCAATAAAAATCCGCAGAGAGGGGTGGACCACACCTCACTCAAAGCCTGCTCACAGATGAATGACGCAACCGACAGGCATGAAAAAACTCACGCATGTGCACGAGGGTTCAAGCTTGTCTGATGCAATCACACGTGATTCAAATCCATATGGTTTTTTAAAAAAAAATAATAAGGTCGGATACTTTTCTAATAGACCTCGTATATGAGTTGTATATGTTGATCCCCAAATTTCAACACAATAAGTTAAATATGGGACAGTCAATGAATTGTACACTGTTAATAAACCATAACTATTTAATTAATATTTTATTTATGCAAAACAGCAATGGCTTTCGATATTTTTCCTTTTATGTAATTTATATGTGACTTCCATGTAAGATCTTCATCAATCATGACTCCTAAAAATTTTTCTTTTACCCTTTGTATATCCATTCCATCTATTTGTAATGACACTTTTTTTTTTTTCGCTCTGTCATTAAACAATATGAAATTTGTCTTATTAATATTTAGTGACAATCTGTTTATATCAAACCAATGTTTAACTTTTTCCAACTCTGTATTTATCACTTGTGCTACTTCCTGTATATCTGATCCAGAGTAAAACAGCGTTGTATCATCAGCAAATAAAATGCTGCCAAGCACATTGGATACATTCACAAAATCATTGATATACAAAATAAACAGTTTGGGTCCAAGTACCGATCCTTGTGGTACTCCATAAATAATGTTACACAATTCTGATTTGGTATTATTTATCTCAACAAACTGTTTTCTATTTTCTAAGTAACTTTTTACCCACTGATGTGCAATACCTCTTATTCCATATTGTTGTAACTTGTGAAGCAATCTTGAGTGGTCTAACATCAAAAGCCTTTTTCAGGTTGATAAAAATACTTACAAAATAATCCTTATTTTCTATTGTTGTTGATATTTTCTCTATTAATTACATAATTGCCATAGCTGTCAAATGTTTTGTTCTGAATCCATACTGAGCATTATTCCAAAATATGATGTTTCTCAATGAATTTATCCAACCTTGTCACAAAAACTTTTTCCATCATTTTAGAAAACTGTGGAAGCAATGATACTGGCCTGTAATTAGAAAAATTATGTTTGTCTCCATTTTATATAATGGGACTACCTTGGCAATTTTCATTTCATCTGGAAAAATCCCTGTTGACAGAGACAGATTACAAATATAAGTAAATGGTTCAATAACAGTTTCTATTATACTTTTTACAGTCATCATGTCTAAATCTTCATGGTCAGTTGATCTTTTGCTTACACAGTTTTTTACAATATTTCTTATTTCATCTTTTTCCACATTGTTCAGGAAAATACTATTGACCGTATTTACAAGTGTATGTAATGTATCTTCTACTACTGGTTTATTTCCCACCAGACTTGATCCTACATTTGAAAAATAATAATTAAACCCATTTGCAACTTCTTTTATGTCATATATCTCTTTATTTTCCTTGACAAAGTAATTTGGAAAAGTTGCTTTCGCTCCATCACTTTCAATCACACTTTTTATAATTCCCCATGTTGCCCTCATATTATCTTTACTCTTATTTAATTGTTCACTGTAATAATCTTTTTTTTTGTTTCTAATTATTGTATTGTATTCCTAATTACTGACTTATCTCTTTTAAAGTTTATAACAGTTTTTTCTCGTACCTATTTTTATATTTAATATTGAAAAAATTGGTAAATGATCGATAACATCTGTCATCAAGATCCCATTCTTGATAATTTCATCTGTTCTATTTGTAAATATATTGTCGATTACCGTAGCACTTTGCGATGTAATTCTGGTTGTTTTTTGTTGTGTGGGCCGCCAGAAGAGGAGGTACTGCTGGCCCACCACCAGAGGGCGCCCTGCCTGAAGTGCGGGCTTCAGGCACGAGAGGGCGCTGCCGCCACGGACACAGCTGGGGTGACAGCTGTCACTCATTATCTCATGACAGCTGTCACCCATCTACGCTTCATCATACTACTCCATAAAACCCGGATGTCATCTCCACCTCATTGCCGAGATATCATCTACCTGTGAAGGTAATTCTCTGCTAAACTGAAAACACTGACTAATAGTCTGAACTTCTTTGCAGCTGTTTTCCTGTAAGTGTTTCCTTATCTGTGGGATTGGCGTTTGGTGTGATCAGCGACGGCTTCGTTTCACACTCCAACCAGATAAGTGGTTAACAGGAGCTGCACGAGTGTGTGATTAGAGGTGGAGGTGACTTTCCACCTTCTGACTGTTTTTGTTACTGGGTGTGCACACGGTGATCACCTGGGAATTCGGGACTTGGCGGCTCCAGTATTCACCAGGTTCGGTGGCAGCGGAAATCGTGTGGTTCAGGCTCTTCTCAGGACAGACGTCTTCTATCCTCGAGCCTGCCCACACGTCACCTTTGTGTATTGACTGCTATCATATTCTGAGATTGTCTGTATAGTCGTTGTTCACATTCACAACATTAAATTGTTACCTTTGGCTCATCTATTGACCGTTCATTTGCGCCCCCTGTTGTGGGTCCGTGTCACTACACTTTCCCCAACAGGATATCTCGGCCAATGTCATGGATCCCGAGGGGCGTCTGTTGGACAGCCAATGGAAGAGCAGGGTGCACAGGCGTCGGCTGGAGGCGTGATTGGTGAGTTGCAGCATATCCTCACCGCCTTTACCGCTCGGATGGACCTGATGACCGAGCAAAACGTCATCCTTAATCGCAGGATGGAGGCTCTCACCGCGCAGGTGGAAGCGCGCGCTCAGGGCGCTGCTGCAGCTCCTCCTCCTGCCGACCCGGTGCCGAATACAGACATTCCACTGGTCATTCAACGACCCCCACCACCATTCCCTGAAGCATACATAAGCCCCCCAGAGCCGTGCGGAGGTTGTGTGGAAACGTGCGCGGACTTTCTTATGCAGTGTTCGCTCGTCTTTGCACAATGTCCCGTGATGTACGCGTCTGACTCCAGCAAGGTGGCTTACATGATTAATTTGCTTCGGGGTGAGGCACGCGCTTGGGCTACAGCGCTTTGGGAGCAAGGTTCATGGCTCCTTACCACTTATACTGGGTTTGTGAGGGAGCTCAGGACCGTTTGTGATCACCCTAACAGAGGCGAAACCGCGTCTACCGTGCTGCTGTCAATGAGACTGGGGCGTCGGAGCGCAGCCGAATATGCAGTCGACTTCCGCATCACGGCTGCGAGGTCCAGCTGGAATATGACTGCGCTCCGCGCCGCCTTCATACACGGACTGTCGTCGGTCCTGAAGGAGCACCTGGTGGCTAAGGAGGAACCGCGGGATTTGGCTGAGCTTATCGATTTGGTTATACGGTTGGACAACCGATTAGAAGAACGCCGACGAGAGCGAGGCGAAGGGCTTGGTCAAGCACAAGCCGTCCCTCTTCCTCCCGGGTCCGAAAGGGAGCCGTCTTCCCCACGCTCCACAGCCACAGCGCTCCGTGTGGCTACAGCTCCCCCTGCTGACGGTGCTAGCTAAATGAGCAGGGCCGCATTCAGACAGAGGAGGCTGGTCCGTGGGGAGTGCTTTGTCTGCGGCTCGAGTAAGCATCAGCGTTTGGTGTGATCAGCGACGGCTTCGCTTCACACTCCAACCAGATAAGTGGTTAACAGGAGCTGCACGAGTGTGTGATTAGAGGTGGAGGTGACTTTCCACCTTCTGACTGTTTTTGTTACTGGGTGTGCACACACCCACATCTCACTGTTTGTGCTCCTCACCAGCAGTACCAGATCCGACAGTCGGGGACGGTGATCACCTGGGAATTCGGGACTTGGCGGCTCCAGTATTCACCAGGTTCAGTGGCAGCGGAAATCGTGTGGTTCCGGCTCTTCTCAGGACAGACGTCTTCTATCCTCGAGCCTGCAAATTCTGAGATTGTCTGTATAGTCGTTGTGCACATTCACAACATTAAATTGTTACCTTTTGGCTCATCTATTGACCGTTCATTTGCACCCCCTGTTGTGGGTCCGTGTCACTACACTTTCCCCAACAGGTTTTGTTATCAAGGGGAATAACCCCAAACTATACACTGAATTCACAAAATCACTTATTCTTTGGCAACTGGAGCTTTCTCTGTTAATGTTAAATTCTCCACACATAAAAAGCATTTTGTTTTTAATTTGATGGAATAATTCTATTATTTTATCTGTAAATTTCACAACAGAAGAGTCTGGTGCTCTGACATTCACCTTCTCACTGATGCAAGGCAATCTTCTAAAGATTTTATGTGAATGAGATTACCAGCAGTATGTATAACTGAGTATCATCAGCATAGCAGTGAAAGCTAATCCCAAAACGCCACAATATGTGCCCAAGGGGTGCTATATAAAGGGAGAAAAGCAAAGGGCCTGGCTGCCAAACTGCCACAAATAAAAAAGGTTTGACTTATGGTTTTGATTTATGAATCAAATTATTCCGGATAGAATAACTACATTAATGTAAACTCTTAAAATGTACAAAGTGGATATATAACACATATCTGTTCATTTTAAAATAATGCACTCATTCTGAAGATTTGAACATTAACACACAGGTGCCCAAAGGGATTATGGGTAAGCGTAGTCTCCGCTCATACTGATTGGCTGACTAATTTATTCTGTGTAAAAACCAATACAAGTGAATCAATGTAACGTGTGTTGGTGTTTACAAATAAACATGCTTTTGTAAAATATGTCATTTTTTTATTTGTGTTAAAAAAAAAAGCATTTGCAAAGCCGAAAAGACTGTTAAATTGTGATTCAGGCTGTGTACTATAACTGGCGTCAAAATGCATAGAACACTGCCATCTACTGGCGACCAGTTATATCACAGTGTTGTCGACCACAGGATTTTAAAATTATCTGTAGGTTTGCAAAACCTGAGAGATCACACACGTGGAGATTAAAAAAAAAATCATAGATCTGACAGGTTTGGTTGTATAGTGTGTGGTGTCCAGCTACACTGTTGGGAAAGTGTAGTGACACGGACCCACAACAGGGGGCATAAATGAACGGACAATGGATGAGCCAAAAGTCTAACACTTTACTGTTGTGAAATGTGCACAATGAAATACAGACAATTGCAGATTTTGGAATACAGCTAAATATACAAAGGTGACGTGCGGGCAGGCTCGACGATAAAAGACGTCTGTCCACGATTTCCACTGCCAGCGGATCTGTAGCACACCGGAGCCGCCAAGTCCTGAGTCCCCAGGTGGCCACCGTCTTCAGCTGTCAGACTTGGTACTGCTGGCAGGAAGAACAGACAGATGATGGTGGGTGCGTGAACACCCAGCAAACAGTCAGCACAGCACAGTTCTCTTCTGGTGGAATACCTCCACCTCCTAATCACAATTATCCCAAGAGTTCGTGCAGAATCCAGAATGTCATACTAGAGGAGTCTGGGATGAGGAGCGGAGAACGCCAACTCCCCAAACACACCTACAAACTCTCATGTACAAAGGTATGTCTGCAAACTCAGAATTTAACGTAGTTAAATGCAGAAGTAAAGACGTTACGACTGTGGAGATGCTGCCCGGCGTTTATGGTGGTGGTGGTTGATGAGTGACAGCTGGCGTTGATGATGAGTGACAGCTGTCACTCCCAGTTGCTCCCGTGGGGCGGATGCGCCCTCTCGTGCCTGAAGCTCGCACTTCAGGCAGGGCGCCCTCTGGTGGTGGGCCAGCAGTACCTCCTATTCAGCGGCCCACACAACATACACGGTAAAAACAACACACACAAACAGATTTTACACATGAACTTTCCCAAGTCAAACCCCTCGCTTTCTGATTGGCTGCACATCACATTTAGCTCCTCACGTCATTCCGAGCAGATAAGACTGCTCTTAATACACCACACATGGCAGGAATATTTGATAAGATTATATTTGGTGTCATCACAATTGTCGGGGTGTCCTCGATTGACGTGGAGGAAAATCGGGTCCGATATCAACCTCATTATCTTGCCATGTGAACCAGGCTTAACAGATCTTGTTAGGGTTAAACCAGAGAGAACAGTGTTTAGGACTCAAAATGCAGAAAGCAAGCCAAAGTACAAAACAGAATGATTTATTGATATATATTGTGAGTGTTACAAGCCAAGAAGCCAAGCACTGGAGGTGGGAGAGACCGCTGGAGCTAACGGGAGGCAGGAACATCACACCCAAACACCGTTTGTCTGGAACGAGCACAGAACAAGGACCAGATGGCACAGTGAAGCAGAGGGAACCAGGAGCTCTGAGGACGCAGGAAACACAGAGTTAGTTTAAGCCACAGAACCATTGAACAAAAAGTAATCCAGAGATGAGACCGAGGAAACCTGTAGGCAAACTGAGTTTCCGGTGTCTGAGAGCGTGGAGAGATGAGGTATTTGTACAGGTGGTTAATGAGTGTGAGCAGGTGAATCCAATCAGTTCCACAGGTGGCTCCAGCAGACACAGGAAGGGAGGGGGAGTGAGGCAGATACAGCAGCAAACCAAGGCAGCACAACAGGACCCCCCCTTCAAGGGGAGCCCCCAGGCGACCTACCGGGCTGACTGGGATGAGTCCGATAGAAGGCAGAGATGAGGGAGGGATCTAAAATAAGGCCCTGCAAGACCCAGGAATGTTCTTCCAGACCATACCCAGTCCACCAGATATTGGAAGCCCTGGCCCCGTCGATGCACGTCAAGGATGTGGCTGACCGTCCAGGCAGGATGGCCATCTACAGTCCGGACGGAAGGCGGGGGAACGGCTGGTGAGGAAGGTGCTGGAACAGACTGGTTTCAGACAAGACACATGAAAGACCGGATGGATCCTGAGGGTACGAGGCAATTTGAGCTTAACAGCAACAGGGTTGACAACTTTATCCACAACAAATGGACCCAGGTACAGAGGAGCCAGCTTCTTGGCTGCCTCCTTAAGAGGCACATCCTTGGCGGACAACCATACTTCCTGCCGAGGCCGGTAGTGGGGGGCCGGGGCACGATGCCGGTCTGCATGGCGAACAGTCCTCTCTCTCGTCCGGAGAAGGGCGGAGCAGGCAATCCGCCAAACTCGTCGGCACCACTGCAGATTGGCCTGGACTGAAGGCGCAGAGAGGGTCAATTCCTGAGCAGGAAACAGAGGTGGTTGGTAACCCACAGAGCACTGACCAGCTGAGCTCACCTGAGAATTGTGTGCATATTCTACCCATGGCACCTGAGCACTCCAGGAAGAAGGATGGGAGGAAGCAAAACAGCGAAGGGGGCTTCTAATTCCTGGTTGGCCCGCTCTGCCTGCCCGTTGGTCTGGGGATGAAACCCAGATGAGAGACTGACCGAAGCCCCCAAAGCAGCACAGAAGGCCTTCCAGACTTGAGATGTAAACTGGGGTCCTCGGTCTGACACAATGTCCAGGGGAATGCCATGCAGCCAGAACACATGGTGGACCAGGAGGCTCCCAGTCTCCAATGAGGAAGATAACTTGGGCAGGGCCAGAAAGTGTGCTGCCTTAGAAAACCGGTCCAGAATGGTGGGTATGACCGTGTTTCCGCTTGAGGGAGGCAATTCGGTGACAAAATCGAGGCAGATGTGGGACCATGGTCGGCCAGGTGTGGGAAGCGGATGAAGAAGACCAGATGGCTGTTGGTGACATGATTTATTTCTAACGCAGATGGTGCAGGCATTGATAAACTCAAGGGTGTCTGCTTGGAATGAGGGCCACCAGAAATGCTGCTGAACTAAGTGTATAGTCCTACGAATGCCGGGATGACATAAGAATTTGGACAAGTGAACAAACTGCCATCTGATCTGGCTGAGGTAGGCACAAAAAGGCAGCCGGGAGGTCCTCCTCCAGGGTCGTGATGAGTCTTTTGAGCCTCCCGGATGACTCGCTCAATGTCCCAGGGGAGGGCGCCTATGATCATGTGGCTGGGAAGGATGCAGTCTGGAGTAGGGGAGTAGTCCTCAGGAGCAAACTGGCGAGACAAGGCATCGGGTTTAACGTTCTTGGACCAGGTCTGTAGGTGAGAGTGAAGTTGAATCGACCAAAAAACAAAGACCACCTGGCCTGTCTGTAGTTGAGTCTCTTAGCATTTTGAATGTAGGCCAGGTTTTTATGATCAGTCCATACAACAAAAGGGATTGACGTCAGTGGTGGGCATTGTTCCAATAACAGATAATTATCAAAGATAATGTTTTCATTATCGGATTATCTTTTTAGATAACTTTAAAAACCATTATTGGACTAATTATCTTCTGATAAATTTTTGTCCGATAACTTTTAGACCGATAACGTAGTAAACAAAGCTGAACAGCGGCAAACATTTTTAAAATTTAAAATCATTGAACACCTACCTGTTAAAAGTTTCCTTACAGATGTATAGTTCCACCCTCTGCAAACAGAAGAGAGCTGCTTCTAGGAGAAACTGCTTAACTTATGGTTCAAATTTTAACCAAACTAATTTTGGACAAGTTCTTTAAAATTACTGTCATGTCTGAAGTTTTATAAAGTTGACAGGGTTTTCTATATATTATCAATATTATTATCAAATATTAATGTCTTTGTCTTTACTTTGATTGTTAATGCCTTTACTTTGATGAACTGCCTTTGATCTTGTTTTTGTTTCTGTTCTCTATTTTCCATATATACATATATGCATGTGTGAGAGTTCATGCACCATTATTCTTCTAAATAATCACTCTGTCAAAGCAGTCATATACAAAAACTGCCCCCACGAGAATGTAACATTTGATTTTTGGCTTTAGTGAATGTGCAGACTGTTTGCTAGAGCTATGTTTTTGCTGAGCACAGATGTATATTTCGGCCTTGAGCAGAGAATAACACAGCCTGTACACTAGTTTGAGGCTGGCGCTGTAATGTTTCAATTTGAAGAACAATTACTGTCTGTCTGAGCAATACCACAAGGCGCCTTCCAGGTGCAAAGTGATACAAATATGAATTGACTGAAGAAACGCAGCTGTGCCTTGTATATTGTTTTGTAATATGTCTGTGTGCAAATAAATTCAGGGCTGGACATTGTTATGGGAAGCGTAGGAGACTGAAGGCTTAAGCCATAACAGTTTTCATATCAATGTGACACCAGACTCTGTGTCTTTTCTTTGTTTGTGATTTTGCCGCTCCTATATGCTTGTATGTAACTTTTATTCAATAATATGATCAGGAGATGAGCGGGGCCCTTCAGAGTGGACGAGGATGAGGTTTGACGAAGGGTCATTCGTTCTCTCCTGATCAGGAAATGAAATTCAGTCTCCAGCGTGATCATTCTTTGTGTTAGTTAACCGAGTTGCTTTTTTACAGATTTCGACTCTGACAAAGTGAAAATATCAGATATATGTTTTAGTTTTAAAGTAGTGTGCTAATTTTTAAGGTTTTAGTGAGCACATGCTGTGCCCAGCAGTGCATTATGGGTAGGATAGGGTAATCTCAGTACGTGAGAAGTTAAAACGCAGCTTGTTACTCCATGTACACTACACGATGCAGGACACGCAATTAACCTGAAGCTCGGTCCAAAAAATTCTCGCACGAATGAAAAATCATCTGAAAAAGGGCCAAAACTTGCCCAGTGTAAAGCCAACATTTATGTGTCAAGAGAATATTGAGTGCACGTTTTACAACATCATAAAACGTGCGCACATCATAAAACTAATAATAAAACTAATAAAATGAGTGCACATTCTCTCCACATGCAAAAAATTTTGCGATGACACTTCCAGGGCTCCGTAAAAATGCCTGTTTTTACAATTAAAAAATGGAATATTTTACAAAAGCACATTTATTTGTAAACACCAACACACCAACACTGTTATGATGCCTCATGGAGCAGCTAACTGATGGGATGTTACGACACCTCACGAAGCAACTGATTGATTCGTTGTTATGACGCCACACTGCAGAGTTCAGCGACCAAAATACTGAGCACAGTGAACATGTTTTCACTATTATTTGATTTCTTTGTGCAACTGACATTGTTATTCAAGCGTTCCTATCGCCACAGACTCAAAACCACACCCGAGAAAGTTTTTTGGCAGTTCTTGTTATTGAAAGAAACCTTGTGTCCCTAACCGGATAGACTTGTGATGTCATCACGGATGCGCTTCGGCACTGTCTAACAGGTTCTTGAAAATTTCTTTCTTTCTTTCTTTCTTTTTTTTTTTTTTTTTTTTACAAATTAAAAAAATTACATTTTACAAAGCATGAATGAATGAATGAATTATTTGGGACACAGACTCAACAATAAAAAAAACTGATACACAAGATCCAATCCACAGTGACATGTGACCAAAAGGGGGTGAGCAGAAGCAAAGCTTATAAACGCCCACCCCTTATATACATACATACATACATTTACACTCATTACCAACCCCCAGAGCAAGCACACAGGCGACAGTGGTAAGGAAAAAATCCCTCCGATGTATTGAGGAAGAAACCTCAAGCATACCAGACACTAATGGGTGACCCTCTGCTTGGGCCATGCTACAAACACATTTAACAACAGAAACTCAAATCCCATCATCAAATCATATATAATGAACACCATATCTTTATCTACATACATAGATATATACAAATATACACATACCTACATACACCTGAATGAATGAGTTTATTTATTCGGCACACGTGTTAATAATATAACAGTTTAACAAAAACAATAAACAAACCAATATAGCATTATAACACAATAACATAATATTAACCAAAAAACAAACCCCATGTGCCTGAAAGGGAGTGGGTTGAAGCAGAGCTTATCATGCTCACCCCTTATACCACAAATCTAACAATTATATTCACTCATACTCAGACACAGACTCACATATTCATACACTCACACAAACGCATAATACATTCAACTTCACCTCGTTGAATGGTTTGTTCCAGCTTTCACCTCATGAAATATTCATACCATTGAACTCATAAACATTCATTATTGTATAATAACATGGATGAAGTAGCTAATAGATTTAATGAATTATTTATAAATGTTGGACCTTAATTAGCAAAACAAATCCCTGATACTGGGAAATATAGCGAGTACATGCCAGAGAGAAATCCTTGTTCTTTATTTCTTAAAGCTGTGACAGAAGGAAATACTGAATATTGTCATTAAAAGTAAGAATAAAAAATCTACAGATTATAATGATATTGATATGTCACTAGTGAAAAGGTAATTGAGGGCATCTCCAAACCATTAACATACACATGTAATGTTTCATTTCAAACTAGTTAATTTCCAAATACAACCCCAATTCCAATGAAGTTGCACATTGTATAAAATGTAAATAAAAACAGAATACAATGATTTGCAAATCCTCTTCAACCTATTTTCAATTAAATACACCACAAATACTGGCTCTGGAACTTTGCCCTGGTAACAATCTGGATGGTCTTTTCCCTCTTTTGTCCGGAGGACATGACGTCCATGATTTCCAAAAACAATCTGAAATGTGGACTCATCAGACCACAGCATTAGTGATGGGTCGATAAGGCGTCATGAAGTGTTTCAACACATTGCCAAACTGTATTGATACTGCGTCGATACTGTGTCACTGAATACTGACATCTGCTGGACCTTAAAAATCCCTACAGGCACCCGAGTTGACACTCTCAACTGACACTGATTTCATGGCCTAATAAATACGATAATATAATCTAAGTCATTGTATTTGATTTTGTATCCTTTCATATCTTCATTGAAATTTAAAATCTTAAATAATAATAAATAATGTGAACATGTATCATAACGTGAAAATCTAAGTAAACATGTTGTGAATGAGGATGCTTGTGGACTGGGATATATATACGTATATATATATTTACAAATTTTTATTCAAAAAAAGAAGTTGTTCCAAAGTCTTGAATTTGAGTCTGTTACTCTTGTTTGATGCAAATTCTCTAGCTTTAGAAAACACCCGCTCACAGGGCACAGATGAGGTTGGAGTGCAGAGAAATTGTAATGACAGTTGGAAGAGGTTTGGATATACTGTCTTGTGGTGTCCCAGTATCCTCAGAGGATCCTGGGACCTGGCAGAGGCCAATACTGCCAGGTCCCAGGATCCTCTGAGATACCTCTACACCTCCTGGATGGCATCAGCTGTGGCGCTTTTGGTCTGCCTGCCCACTTCGATGTCGAGATGTTGCCAAGGTCATCTAAAAACAACAATGTGGCATTTCAGTACATGACTTCCAAACAACAACAAATAATGTGCGGCTAGCACAAGGCAACACTGACAGCCCTGAATCAACACTAGGCTTCAGCGGACACTTCTCCACTGACATCCTGGGGTATAAACATTGTGAAGTCCAGTATGGTGAGCCCACATTGTGCAATATCTACAAACTGCTTGCTAGCCATTGTAATCCCTTGGGCTTCATCCTGCCATACATTACCAGGGCAAAAATGACAGTGAGACCCCTGTGGGACAAGCACAGAGGGTGGGATGATCCTCGGCTGCCTTCAAACTTTGTCCAGCAGTGGAGAGACTAGGAAGAACTGTGCTTCCTCCCTCGAGTCAGCCTCAGTCGTCCATACTTGCCCAAGGACATTGCTGACTCAGCCAGAGATGGAGAACTTCACATCTGTGACATGTCTGAACAAGCCTATAGGGCAGTGGCTTACCTTAGAAAGGTGGAAGATGATGGCACAGCACATCTGGCCTTTGGAGGTGTGTGGGAGCGTGAGATAAGTTCTGTGAAGACTGCCCTGTATACCATAGTTGGTGCACAGCCCCTTTAGGAAGATGTCCTCCGCACCATCCTCATCAAAGTGGAAGGCATCTTTGATGCAAAACTGCTGGGATATGTTCCATCCAATGCCAGCGATCTGGACCCCATGACACCCAACTGTCTGTTGATGGGGCAGTCTGATGATTCCCTGCTCCAGGTCGTTTACCCCAAGGAGGAGTTCTTCAGTCGCTGGTGATGGTAGCATTCCTAACTTCTTGCCAACCACTTCTGGGCCTGATTCATCTGACTGTACCTACCTGGGTTGCAGGCGTGGCAGAAGTGGTAGTCCTCTCCAGTTACATCACAGAGGGATTTGTGGCAGTGATTGTGGACCCCCAGCTGCCCAGTGCCTTGTGGCCTACTGGGCATATCATCAAGGTTCAGCTCAGCCCTCATGGTCACATCAGGTCAGCTGATGAGAAGGTCCAGGACAGATCGTTCGCTTGGCCAATTGCTCAGCTGGTACTCCTGCGTGCCCTTCTGGCTGAAGACAATAGGAAGTATGCCTGGACTAGAGAGGTGTGCCCTTTTGTGTGGTACAAAAGGCTCCTGACTTATTTGACCTTTCTTTTATCTATATTATAATAGCTAAGTGCCATCTGTGTGCATGTATGCGTGCGCGTGTGCATGTTTGGCTTTGATCACGGGGAAACTTAAAAAGCCATCACTTGACCCAGCTATCTTAGCTAATTATAGGCCAATCTCCAACCTTCCTTTTCTCTCAAAAATTCTTGAAAGGGTAGTTGTAAAACAGCTAACTGATCATCTGCAGAGGAATGGTCTATTTGAAGAGTTTCAGTCAGGTTTTAGAAACATGGTGTCTAACCAGATCCTTACTCTGGATGGCATTACCCTGACCTCTAGTAATACTGTGAGAAATCTTGGAGTCATTTTTGATCAGGATATGTCATTCAGTGCGCATATTACACAAATATGTAGGACTGCTTTTTTGCATTTACGCAATATCTCTAAAATTAGAAAGGTCTTGTCTGAGTGATGCTGAAAAACTAATTCATGCATTTATTTCCTCTAGGCTGGACTATTGTAATTCATTATTATCAGGTTGTCCTAAAAGTTCCCTGAAAAGCCTTCAGTTAATTCAAAATGCTGCAGCTAGAGTACTAACGGGGACTAGAAGGAGAGAGCATATCTCACCCATATTGGCCTCTCTTCATTGGCTTCTTGTTAATTCTAGAATAGAATTTAAAATTCTTCTTCTTACTTATAAGGTTTTGAATAATCAGGTCCCATCTTATCTTAGGGACCTCATACTACCATATCACCCCAATAGAGCGCTTCGCTCTCAGACTGCAGGCTTACTTGTAGTTCCTAGGGTTTGTAAGAGTAGAATGGGAGGCAGAGCCTTCAGCTTTCAGGCTCCTCTCCTGTGGAACCAGCTCCCAATTCAGATCAGGGAGACAGACACCCTCTCTACTTTTAAGATTAGGCTTAAAACTTTCCTTGTTGCTAAAGCTTATAGTTAGGGCTGGATCAGGTGACCCTGAACCATCCCTTAGTTATGCTGCTATAGACTTAGACTGCTGGGGGGTTCCCATGATGCACTGAGTGTTTCTTTCTCTTTTTGCTCTGTATGCACCACTCTGCATTTAATCATTAGTGATTGATCTCTGCTCCCCTTCACAGCATGTCTTTTTCCTGGTTCTCTCCCTCAGCCCCAACCAGTCCCAGCAGAAGACTGCCCCTCCCTGAGCCTGGTTCTGCTGGAGGTTTCTTCCTGTTAAAAGGGAGTTTTTCCTTCCCACTGTCGCCAAGTGCGTGCTCACAGGGGGTCGTTTTGACCGTTGGGGTTTTTACGTAATTATTGTATGGCCTTGCCTTACAATATAAAGCGCCTTGGGGCAACTGTTTGTTGTGATTTGGCGCTATATAAATAAAATTGATTGATTGATTGACTGAAACTTGGGGGAGCTGACATTTGCTGTTTGGTATGCTTATGTATTTTGGGTCAAGGATGAACACTGCGGAAACAGAAAGTTGATAGGGCTAATATTTTTGGAGGAATTAGAAATATTAAAAAAATCTCCTTTAACAGTGGAATATCCGGATAAAATGCTGAAACCGTCTTCTTCTGAAACTTCTCTGTTCTCTCACGTTGTCCTGGATCAATAGAGCCTGAAATGTGGAGGTTTTCAGCTTGAAACAGGCTGACGACGGCGTCTGGGAGTGCTGCGCGACGTCTCGCTCCGTGGGAAGTCCTTAAAGCGACAGTATCACCTCAAAATCTCTCATCAGCCGTTAAAATTTTCACCGAAAACCAGCTTAATTTTTCTAACTGTGTCCACTTCGATGTGTCTCACAGGTTTAGAAAAAATTTGATCAAACAAAGCGCCAGTCTCTCAGCAACTTCTCAGACAAAGGAATTCCGACGAGGGGCTGGAGGACTCCTCCCACAAGGAGTGCTCACAGGCGAATGACGTCACCGACAGGCGTGGAAAAACTCACGCATGCGCACGAGGGTTCAAGCATGTCTGACGTAAAAACATATGAATGAAATCCATATAGTTTTTGAAAAAAATAAAAAGGACCTATACTTTATGGACAGCCCTCGTAAATACAACTGTCATAATTTTTGTTCAAACATGAAAACAGTTGTTTATATAGACAAATTATAGAAATAATTCATGGAAACATAAATGTACAAGTAATATTTGTCATCCACTTAATACTGGGGCTTAGTAAATCATTTTCTAGACTGATTCACTGTGCCCTGGGTGCATGTGACACATGAGTCATGTTATCAAATAGCTGATAGTCTGGAGAAGACATAATACATGCTCATCAGTTGGACGGGGTAGTCTTCTAACTAATAACAGTTTTTTTGGGCCACCTTTCCTCTGTTGTAAGAAATGAATACAAAGACATTGACATCCACAAAATTTACTTTTGATAGGAAAAAACTGACTTCACTTGCTACTTAGTTTTACCCTTAATGTATCCAAAAACAAAACACTAATTTATAAGGGGGATGTCTTTATCCAAAAAAATGGCATAACTGCTGCAAATATATATGTAGTTTTGCAGATATAGCTACTAATTCACTGTGCCACTTGATTCACCGTGTCCCAGTTGCCCCTATATACAATCATTATTTTGGAGTGGATTAATCATTTTCTGTCCGAGTTAGCTGTTGAAAACACCTCTAATCACTTCCAGAATCCCAGAGGAGTGCTCCAGCTGCTGTTTTTCTCTTGCATGCACGCTGAGCGAGGTGGAGAATGCATCTGGAGCTGTCTAAAAAGATAATTATTTGTCATGTTTACATCATCATGGCTTGGTAAAACATTTGCATGTTCTTTCCTTTTGTGTGCAGCTGTAAAAGTATGTTTGTGATAGATTTAACATCTCCTTATAATCGTTCAGACGAGCTGTGCTCTGATGCTGTGCGCTGACGCAATCACTTGCACTGTTCATTTCTTCTTTACTTGACTTGACGAGCTGCAAGTAGTGTTGACAAGTAGATTGTGCAACGTTGCACGACATGTACGCATGAAAGGTTTTTTTTAACATTTCAAAATTCTCTTTGCACAATTGCATGCACCAACGCCCCTCTTGCGTTCAGTCTACAACCGTTAAGGACGAGTTTACTCTCCTGCATGACACAGTGCGTGCATGTGCATGCATAAAAGTTGTGCAAGTGTCAGGGGTCCTTAACGCATCATATGTTACGTGTGGGTTATTTTGTGTAATTACGGACTCCTCTGGTTCACTCTGCAGTGCATAGCAGTTCAGTTATACAGGGTGGGCCAATAAAATGTTACCACTTTTTGATTGTACACAAGTTACTGAAATGAGAACTTATTCGAAAATTTTATTTACAGACTTGTAACAGAAGCATCAAAATAACATTTGATACCAAAGGTTTCCCACTTTGTCTCATGTTTTCCACACAGTTCAATAATTGATGACATGTTCAATTGATGCTCCTCTTCTTTGGATTACAGCTGCAACACGCACAAGTTGAAGTTTGTGATGGCATTGCCACACATCTCAAGAGGGATTTTCCGAATTTCTTTTTCATTTTCAGGAACTGATATTCAATCAATAAGTCAATCAATTTTATTTATATAGCGCCAAATCACAACAAACAGTTGCCCCAAGGCGCTTTATATTGTAAGGCAAGGCCACACAATAATTACAGAAAAACCCCAACGGTCAAAACGACCCCCTGTGAGCAAGCACTTGGCGACAGTGGGAAGGAAAAACTCCCTTTTAACAGGAAGAAACCTCCAGCAGAACCAGGTTCAGGGAGGGGCTGTCTTCTGCTGGGACTGGTTGGGGCTGAGGGAGAGAACCAGGAAAAAGACATGCTGTGGAGGGGAGCAGAGATCGATCACTAATGATTAAATGCAGAGTGGTGCATACAGAGCAAAAAGAGAAAGAAACAGTGCATCATGGGAACCCCCCAGCAGTCTACGTCTATAGCAGCATAACTAAGGGATGGTTCAGGGTCACCTGATCCAGCCCTAACTATAAGCTTTAGCAACAAGGAAAGTTTTAAGCCTAATCTTAAAAGTAGAGAGGGTGTCTGTCTCCCTGATCTGAATTGGGAGCTGGTTCCACAGGAGAGGAGCCTGAAAGCTGAAGGCTCTGCCTCCCATTCTACTCTTACAAACCCTAGGAACTACAAGTAAGCCTGCAGTCTGAGAGCGAAGCGCTCTATTGGGGTGATATGGTACTATGAGGTCCCTAAGATAAGATGGGACCTGATTATTCAAAACCTTATAAGTAAGAAGAAGAATTTTAAATTATATTCTAGAATTAACAGGAAGCCAATGAAGAGAGGCCAATATGGGTGAGATATGTTCTCTCCTTCTAGTCCCCGTTAGTACTCTAGCTGCAGCATTTTGAATTAACTGAAGGCTTTTCAGGGAACTTTTAGGACAACCTGATAATAATGAATTACAATAGTCCAGCCTAGAGGAAATAAATGCATGAATTAGTTTTTCAGCATCACTCTGAGACAAGACCTTTCTAATTTTAGAGATATTGCGTAAATGCAAAAAAGCAGTCCTACATATTTGTTTAATATGCGCTTTGAATGACATATCCTGATCAAAAATGACTCCAAGATTTCTCACAGTATTACTAGAGGTCAGGGTAATGCCATCCAGAGTAAGGATCTGGTTAGACACCATGTTTCTAAGATTTGTGGGGCCAAGTACAATAACTTCAGTTTTATCTGAGTTTAAAAGCAGAAAATTAGAGGTCATCCATGTCTTTATGTCTGTAAGACAATCCTGCAGTTTAGCTAATTGGTGTGTGTCCTCTGGCTTCATGGATAGATAAAGCTGGGTATCATCTGCGTAACAATGAAAATTTAAGCAATGCCGTCTAATAATACTGCCTAAGGGAAGCATGTATAAAGTGAATAAAATTGGTCCTAGCACAGAACCTTGTGGAACTCCATAATTAACCTTAGTCTGTGAAGAAGATTCCCCATTTACATGAACAAATTGTAATCTATTAGATAAATATGATTCAAACCACCGCAGCGCAGTGCCTTTAATACCTATGGCATGCTCTAATCTCTGTAATAAAATTTTATGGTCAACAGTATCAAAAGCAGCACTGAGGTCTAACAGAACAAGCACAGAGATGAGTCCACTGTCTGAGGCCATAAGAAGATCATTTGTAACCTTCACTAATGCTGTTTCTGTACTATGATGAATTCTAAAACCTGACTGAAACTCTTCAAATAGACCATTCCTCTGCAGATGATCAGTTAGCTGTTTTACAACTACCCTTTCAAGAATTTTTGAGAGAAAAGGAAGGTTGGAGATTGGCCTATAATTAGCTAAGACAGTTGGGTCAAGTGATGGCTTTTTAAGTAATGGTTTAATTACTGCCACCTTCAAAGCCTGTGGTACATAGCCAACTAATAAAGATAGATTGATCATATTTAAGATCGAAGCATTAAATAATGGTAGGGCTTCCTGAGCAGCCTGCTAGGAATGGGGTCTAATAGACATGTTGATGGTTTGGATGAAGTAACTAATGAAAATAACTCTGACAGAACAGTCTGAGAGAAAGAGTCTAACCAAATACCGGCATCACTGAAAGCAGCCAAAGATAACGATACGTCTTTGGGATGGTTATGAGTAATTTTTTCTCTAATAGTTAAAATTTTATTAGCAAAGAAAGTCATGAAGTCATTACTAGTTAAAGTTAAAGGAATACTGGGCTCAATAGAGCTCTGACTCTTTGTCAGCCTGGCTACAGTGCTGAAAAGAAACCTGGGGTTGTTCTTATTTTCTTCAATTAGTGATGAGTAGTAAGATGTCCTAGCTTTACGGAGGGCTTTTTTATAGAGCAACAGACTCTTTTTCCAGGCTAAGTGAAGATCTTCTAAATTAGTGAGACGCCATTTCCTCTCCAATTTACGGGTTATCTGCTTTAAGCTGTGAGTTTGTGAGTTATACCACGGAGTCAGGCACTTCTGATTTAAAGCTCTCTTTTTCAGAGGAGCTACAGCATCCAAAGTTGTCTTCAATGAGGATGTAAAACTATTGACAAGTTACTCTATCTCACTTACAGAGTTTAGGTAGCTACTCTGCACTGTGTTGGTATATGGCATTAGAGAACATAAAGAAGGAATCATATCCTTAAACCTAGTTACAGCGCTTTCTGAAAGACTTCTAGTGTAATGAAACTTATTCCCCACTGCTGGGTAGTCCATCAGAGTAAATGTAAATGTTATTAAGAAATGATCAGACAGAAGGGAGTTTTCAGGGAATACTGTTAAGTCTACAATTTCCATACCATAAGTCAGAACAAGATCTAAGATATGATTAAAGTGGTGGGTGGACTCATTTACATTTTGAGCAAAGCCAATTGAGTCTAATAATAGATTAAATGCAGTGTTGAGGCTGTCATTCTCAGCATCTGTGTGGATGTTAAAATCGCCCACTATAATTATCTTATCTGAGCTAAGCACTAAGTCAGACAAAAGGTCTGAAAATTCACAGAGAAACTCACAGTAACGACCAGGTGGACGATAGATAATAACAAATAAAACTGGTTTTTGGGACTTCCAATTTGGATGGACAAGACTAAGAGTCAAGCTTTCAAATGAATTAAAGCTCTGTCTGGGTTTTTGATTAATTAATAAGCTGGAATGGAAGACTGCTGCTAATCCTCCGCCTCGGCCCGTGCTACGAGCATTCTGGCAGTTAGTGTGACTCGGGGGTGTTGACTCATTTAAACTAACATATTCATCCTGCTGTAACCAGGTTTCTGTAAGGCAGAATAAATCAATATGTTGATCAATTATTATATCATTTACTAACAGGGACTTAGAAGAGAGAGGCCTAATGTTTAATAGACCACATTTAACTGTTTTAGTCTGTGGTGCAGTTGAAGGTGCTATATTATTTTTTCTTTTTGAATTTTTATGCTTAAATAGATTTTTGCTGGTTATTGGTGGTCTGGGAGCAGGCACCGTCTCTACGGGGATGGGGTAATGAGGGGATGGCAGGGGGAGAGAAGCTGCAGAGAGGTGTGTAAGACTACAACTCTGCTTCCTGGTCCCAACCCTGGATAGTCACGGTTTGGAGGATTTAAGAAAATTGGCCAGATTTCTAGAAATGAGAGCTGCTCCATCCAAAGTGGGATGGATGCCGTCTCTCCTAACAAGACCAGGTTTTCCCCAGAAGCTTTGCCAGTTATCTATGAAGCCCACCTCATTTTTTGGACACCACTCAGACAGCCAGCAATTCAAGGAGAACATGCGGCTAAACATGTCACTCCCGGTCCGATTGGGGAGGGGCCCAGAGAAAACTACAGAGTCCGACATTGTTTTTGCAAAGTTACACACCGATTCAATGTTAATTTTAGTGACCACCGATTGCCGTAACCGGGTGTCATTACTGCCAACGTGAATTACAGTCTTACCAAATTTACGTTTAGCCTTAGCCAGCAGTTTCAAATTTCCTTCAATGTCGCCTGCTCTGGCCCCCGGAAGACAATTGACTATGGTTGCTGGTGTCGCTAACTTCACATTTCTCAAAACAGAGTCGCCAATAACCAGAGTTTGATCCTCGGCGGGTGTGTCGTCGAGTGGGGAAAAACGGTTAGAGATGTGAACGGGTTGGCGGTGTACACGGGGCTTCTGTTTAGAACTACGCTTCCTCCTCACAGTCACCCAGTCGGCCTGCTTTCCCGGCTGCTCGGGATCTGCCAGAGGGAAACTAACGGCGGCTAAGCTACCTTGGTCCGCACCGACTACAGGGGCCTGGCTAGCTGTAGAATTTTCCACGGTGCGGAGCCAAGTCTCCAATTCGCCCAGCCTGGCCTCCAAAGCTACGAATAAGCTACACTTATTACAAGTACCATTACTGCTAAAGAAGGCCGAGGAATAACTAAACATTTCACACCCAGAGCAGAAAAGTGCGGGAGAGACAGGAGAAGCCACCATGCTAAACCGGCTAAGAGCTAGTAGCTGCGCTATGCTAGCAGATTCCTAAAAACACACAAAGTGAATAATGTGTAAATAATTTAGAGGTGATTCAGCAGAGGGAGTGCTTTAGTTAAGGCACGTGAAGATTACACTGTGAAACAAATCGTTATCTAGTTAACTGGATCAATCTAACTGCGCAGATTAAACAGCTAACAGATACAGCAAAACACTGCTGTAGTGGAAGTGATACAATACCGCAGTGAGAGCCAACCACCAGTAGAGGCAAGCAAGAGCTGTCAAAAAAAGTTTCCCTATTCTTTTCTATTCTATTCTATTCCTATTCTATCCCATATTCCTGAAAATGAAAAAGAAATCTTTCTTATTTTGGAAATTGTACGAATTAAAAAGTGGTAACATTTTATTAGCCCACCCTGTATAATAGGTTGGGTGATTGATTTTAAATACTCCATGTAATTGTACTTATTTCCCATTATCTGTCTGTGTTTACAGAACCACACGCACCCATAATCTCAAACATAAATCCTCAGCAATACGAATCATGCATGCTGGAGAATTGCACACATTCCTGTGTGCTTGTTAAGTCCTAGTTATATTCAGTGACCCTGAAAATCTGTTGAAGCCTTCAATACAAAAACTCGTCTTGTCCTTCTGCCTCACCCTCAAGTCCACCTCTGCTGACCTGTACACTCTGGCCGGCACTCCAGACTGTGTGAGGTGACGAACTCGAACAGCCCTATACAGCCCTATCTGTTTATTAACCAGTTCTTGTCCACAGAGCCTCCATACAGAAAAGACAAATACAGCACATGTAAAAGTAGAATTTGATAACATGACTGCTGCACATTCACACAAAACTCTTGAATGGACACTTTGTAAATTTCTGCAACACAAAAAGAGGCTTCTGGCCAGGGGACTTAAGCTGACTTCCACTGATCAGTGTATCGCAAATAATATGACAAGAATCAATCAGAGATTTCTGACATCCGCCGATCCGGATCACTTCCAAAATTTAATGGTGTCTTCCATGGCCTAATATGTATCCGTAGTGAAATTTGGTGAGAATCCATAAAGTTGTTTTGACGTAATCCTTCAAAGCTTATGTAAAGTGACATCTTGATCCAGAATTCGGATTTGGATCTGGATCACCACCAAAAGTCAGTGGAGTCTTCCATGGCCTAATATGTATCCGTGGTGAAAATCCATGCAGTAGTTTTGATGTAATCCTGCTAACAGACAGACAGACAGACAGACAAATAAATAAATGCAGGTGATTTTATTACGTCCTTGGCGGACGTAATCTCGCTCATCTTCAACCGCTTATCCAGGATTGGGTCACGGGTAGCAGATGTAATAAAACTTGAAAATGTAGCCATCATAAGAGTAAAATCATCAGAATACTAAACAGTTAAACTTAATCGGGTCTGCTGACCAGGTACAAAGATAAGAGCACCACGACGGACTGAATGCCCATCATTTGAAGTCATGGCAGAAAACTCTTTTTGTGTTGTTGTGTTGAACTTCTGTTTTGTTGTGGAGCTTTACAAAGTGTTTGTTTTTAAGTGTTTGTGTGAATTTTCAGCAGACCTGATCAAATAAAGTTGTTGCAGCAGCTACAGGTTATATTTGTTTTCTGTGCTTGCAAGCATTTTATTCTTTTTTTAATTTCCAAGACATTTTTTTAATGCAACTGCCTGTTTTTGAATTGATGCAGTTTTTATGTGTGTGTGTGTGTGTTTTATGTATTTGCTCATGTTGTCTTAATTTGGAATTGGTGTGACCTCTATTTATCACCAAAGCAAACATTCCACTTATTAGATGAGACACACAGGTGTTGATTCAACACTGAATTATTAGACATATTGCAGTGGGGGTGCACACCAAGTTGTCATCTGACACAAAGGTGCAGCTGTGCATGAAGCATTGTTTTGTTTTTTTTGCTTCTCTTGTGGTTGTTTTTCACATCATGTGGGATTTATTGCAATCTTTGTGCACACCTTTTTATTCAGAGTGCAAGCTGTCTATGGTGCGGTGGAGACGTCACAATCATCTGTCTTGAGAAACTTGATTGTCTAGTTTCTGGTGGGTGTGTGCATCATGTCATATCCTGGTTTATCTTTCACCCAGCCGGTGCCAACATCCTGCAGCTGTCCTGTATTTGAAGAATGGCCAGGAGACGCATTCAGAGATCAAAGAGCGAGAACATTTCACAGTTGTCCACACTGAGATTTAAGTGCACAAAGTCCTCTGAGCTGCAGAAATGAGGTGTCGAGGTGAGATTTTAATTCATTGGGGTGAATGTTGTTATGTGACTACAGTTTTCTATGTTATTTGCTCTTTGTGGCCCAACAGGTGTTTGATTTTTTCTGCTCTCACTGCTGTGGCACTTTTAACATGGCAAATTAAAAACAGTTTCCTTGACATACATGAGGGGGTGAGAGTCATGTTTGGTAAGATGATTTATTTGATTTAAACTCTTCTCATCATATTCATTTGCCTTATGGTGAAAATGCTCTCTGTTCTTTCATTTCAGTGAGTTCACGAGGTACACAAATCCAAACCCGTAAGTGAACATTGTGTCTATTCTTTAAAATTTTGTGAGTCAGATATTTTTATGCTTATTTGGCAGGGAGACATTGTCTGTTCTACACTAAATTATGTTACATGTGATGTCATGTGACCAAAGTATTTACAACATATTAGCAAACTGAACTGAATGAACGGAAAAAAAATATAAAAATTGTGTGTGTGTGTGTGTGTGTGTGTGTGTATATATATAGCTGTGTTCAAAATTAGCAGTGTTTTTGTGTTATGGAATAGGAACCAAATGTGTTAACATTCATATAAAATCGAAAAGTGTCATGCATGCAGATTTCTACCAAGGCTAATTTGCAACCCCTATCCCTGGTTAGTCTTTTACTATTTTTTAGCTCAAAATCTTCCTGGCTTTTGTTCCATACGTGTGCACACCATACTTGGCTGGTGTGTTTGGAGTCGTCATCTTGTTGAGACGCCCATTTCAAGGGCATTTCCTCCTCGGCATAAGGCAACATGACCTCTTCAAGTACTCTGATGTACTGGAATTTGCCATCGTGACCCAGCATCAGAACATGAATAAATGAGGCATGATTAACAACCTTGTCAAACCTAAGTTTGCTCTGCAGTGTTTTTAATACTGTGATATCCCCAGCATTTCGCTACATTTCATCTCTCCATTTGACTTTTTTTTTCTCAGGTACATCGGCACCCTCAGGGAGCTGTGACCTCTCCATAAGCTGTCCAGCTGATCATTACTCTGTACAAATCAGGAGCGGCATGGCAAATGTTTTGGGTCCTCGTATCTGTTTTGATGGTAAAATGTATGCATTAATAAGCAATTGTGACACGTGACTGTTACTAATGAACACATGGTTGCAGCTTCAGTCAAACAAAATGTTTTGCATCTCAACAGCATCATGAGTCACGCGATGAATAACATTGGACCAGGACTGAACATTGTAGTGGTAAATGGTGTGTAAAATCCTCTGCGAGATCTGTAACACACAATCCTTGAACATTAACAATACTTTTGTTTTTAGGTGAAAATGGTGCCGTGGAAAAGTTGGGGTATCTTGACATGATAAATGGAGGTGAGGACCTTAAGTTTTTTTAAAGATTCAAGGTTTGTGGAAATAAGGGAAATGCTGACATCTTTTGTTTCTTCACTTTAATTAAAGTGGAAGCAGACATTCTGGAGTACTTGCAGGCGATTCAACCTGGAAAGATTGTTTTGGTGGCTTCATTTGACGATGTGACACCAAAGTGAGTTTACTATTCAATTACTGAACATATGACCCAATGCGTCACTTTCTTGAATGCCGAACTACTCTGAGCAGAATGCCAGATGAAATGAGGCGTGTCCTGGCTGGAATGGGAAGCTCTTTGATCAACTCCGTCAACAGCGAGACAGCTGGGTGTTTGCTGGACAAGCAGGCGTAGACAAGATGAGTCCTTTTGAAATGGTTAGTAACTGCGTTCATGGTTGTCATTTATGCTTTCTGGGTCAATCCAGACTTTCTGTCTTAAAATACCAATATGTTTCCTCTTCTATCAGCAAGTTGCTAAACAATGCCAAAGCCAATGCTTTTGAGGGATGGCAGAGGCCGTGGAAGTCACAGGCTGCTTTCCCAAGAATGTTCAACCAGCTGATGGACAAATGGTAACTGTGGAAACGACCTGGAGAAAACGACATTTCTTTTTAAATTACATTAAAAAAAAACAAAAAACTTGCCACTAATTATATATGGAATATGGGTTTTAAATAGGGAAAAAAGTGTAAATGAGGTTGAGACAATCCATGAAATGTTTTAAACTGTTGACAGTTGTGCTATAGCGCTAATATATCATCTGACACACTGTGGATTTTGCATAATACCCTAATCTGCTCCCAATATGCCAGTGCCTGGTCTCACCGGACTAAATTAGCAGCATTCACTGAGAGTTCTGGAAGGTGGGAATTCATTATCTAACTTTCATTCAAGAACAGCTCCCAAGCTATTGTAGTTTGCGCTTTGTTGTGTTTCCTGTCATTTATTTAAATATTTCAAACACTGCATTGTTTTTTCTGTGGTTCTTTTAGCTCACACATAACGTTTTGTTGCTATTTTTCGGAACTGTGACAATTTCAATTTATTTCCTTTATATAGCGCCAAATCACAACAGAGTTGCCTCAAGGCGCTTCACACAGGTAAGGTCTAACCTTAGGGCCCTGTCCCACTGCCGTTTAGGAGGATTTGCGCATGAAATGAGGAGACAAAAGCTGAGCGTCCGCAACAAAGGTGGGCGGAAATGACAGATGTCCCGGGGTGGGTCAGCGACTACATGAGGAAGAAAAGCGGATATAACAGGGAACAGAAGCGAAGGCGACCACGGAGGTGCCCACATGAGGGGCACAGCGGCCGTGATGCACTCCCGTTCACTCTCGGCTTCCGAGTCCCGTTCACGCCGCGCGCATGTAAGCAATAATAATAATAAATAAAAGAAACTCTGCTGCCTGCTGTGGTACTGCCTCCTCGCTCTTCCCACCAAAACTCTGTCATAATTGTGTTTATAAACCAGTCACCATTTGTTTTATTATACATCTGTGTAGTTAATTAATAAAATATTCTCCACAGACGAACTCGCTCGCGCGCGCACATAAGAAAAAATTCCTCTCCCCCTGCTGTGGGGCTGCTGCTCGCTCCAAAAACTCTCTCATAATTGTGAAATGAAGGACAAAAGAGACATAAGTCTGCATGCGCAACATACCATTTGCGACCGTGATGTGGCCGTGCTAGGCACGCGTCATATCTGGTTTGCACGCTGTCCCGGTCCGCCGCCAAGCCGTGCCAATCCGTCGGTTGCGGATATCAGCGGATGACAGGAGATATGCGGCGCGCATGGTTGTGTATGTCCTGCATATGTCTTCAGTATGTGTTCAGGCACTGATGCAGATCTCATCCGGCAGCGGATATGCGTTCCTCTGCGGATGATCCCGGACGTGTTCAGATGGCGGCCGACTCATACAGGAATGTTACACAGTTATCGCGGTTTGGCGGATGTGGACCACTTTTGTGCGCATTCCATCCGCAAATCCTCCTAAACGCCAGTGGGACAGGGCCCTTACCAACCCCCAGAGCAACAGTGGTAAGGAAAAACTCCCTCTGAGGAAGAAATCTGGTCTGGACTGCAGGCAGGCCAGTCTAGTACCCGCACTCTTTTACTACAAAGCCACGCTGTTGTAACACGTGCAGAATGTGGCTTGGCATTGTCTTGCTGAAATAAGCAGGAATGTCCCTGAAAAAGACGTTGCTTGGATGGCAGCATGTGTTGCTCCAAAACATTAATGTACCTTTCAGCATTGATGGTGCCATCACAGATGTGTAAGTTGTCCATGCCATGGGCACTAACACACCCCCATACCATCACAGATGCTGGCTTTTGAACTTTGCGCTGGTAACAGTCTGGATGGTCTTTCTCCTCTTTTGTCCAGGGACACAACGTCCATGATTTCCAAAAACAATTTGAAATGTGGACTCATCAGACCACAGCACACTTTTCCACTTTGCGTCTGTCTATTTCAAATGAGCTCGGGCCAGAGAAGGCGGCGCCGTTTCTGGATGTTGTTGATGTATGGCATTCACTTGCATGGTAGAGTTTAACTTGCTCTTGTAGATGTAGTGGACAAACTGTGTTAACTGACAATGGTTTTCTGAAGTGTTTCTGAGCCCACTCGGTAAGATCCTTTACACAATGATGGTTTTTAATGCAGTGCCACGTGAGGGATCAAAGGTCACAGGCATTCAATGTTGATTTTCGGCCTTGCCGCTTATGTGTACAAAGTTCTCCAGATTCTCTGAATCTTCTGATTATATTTTGGACTGTAGATGGAATCCCTAAATTCCTTGCAATTGAACATTGAGCATTGAAACATTGTTCTTAAACTTTTGGACTATTTTTTCACACAGTTGTTCACAAAGTGATGACCGTCACCCCATTTGCTTGTGAACGGCTGAGCCTTTTGGGGATGCTCCTTTTATACCCAGTCATCACACTCACAATTAGTGTCCTCAGTTCCCAAATGCTTATTGAGTGTTGTTAGAAGGAAAAGTGCTGTAACGCAGTGGTAAACATACCCTGTCCCAACTTTTTTGAAACGTGTTGCAGGCATCCATTTCAAAATGAGCAAATATTTGCACAAAAACAATAAAATTTATCAGTTTGAACATTAAATATCTTGTCTTTGTGGTGTATTCAATTGAATATAGGTTGAAGAGGCTTTGCAAATCATTGTATTCTGTTTTTAATTTACGTTTTACACAACGTCCCAACTTCATTGGAATGGGATGTATTCTACAATTATTCGTCAATCACTCACTCACTCATCTTCAACCGCTTACTCCAAAGGGTTGCGGGGGGGGGGGGGTGTCTGGAGCCTATCTCAGCAGTCATAGGGTGTGAGGCTGGGTACACCCTGGACAAGAGGTCAGTCTGTTACAGGGCCACATAGAGACAGACAAACACATTCACAACCACATGCACACCTACGGACAATTTAAAGTTTCCAATCCACCTAACTTGTGTTTTTGGATGTAGGAGGAAGCTGGAGCACCCGGAGAGAACCCACACAAACACAGAAAGGCCACAGGTGGGAATCAAACCATGACCTTGCGTTATGTCACAATGACCGAAAATGTGGAAAGGTCAACCTTTTTTTCTTGAAGGGTCAAATTCATAAAATCTGTTATGATGGTCCGATTATGACAATTTTGGTGACCAATAACCAATAAGACAACTTACATAGACCATTATGCCAGTCTTAGCTATGAAAATACAATTATGTCAGATAAGATGGGTCTATTGATTAACTTTATCCAACTTCAAAATGGTTATGACATCAAAATTGATCTAATTGGCCTCTTTTACATCAAGCACATTAATTAAATATAAAAATTGCGTAAGTATGTTTTTTGTGAATATAAAGAAAATCAGAATACAAAAGCAAAGAAGACAGAGACATTTTAGAGTACACTATGGCTAATTTATTAAAATAATTTTTTATGATTCATTGTTTCCATTACACAACATACACTTGATACCTCAAGTATCAGAACCATTCAAAATAAGTTCAATACACCCACTGACATTTTTTTTTTTTTTTTTTTGTTATTAGTACCAAATTGACAAATTTTAGTTACCTTAAAGGAGCATTCCATAAAAATTAAACTGATTACCACCCATGTTATGAAAAAACATATTAATATGATTTTGGTAAAACTATGATTTGATGTGATCTGACATCATTTGAAGTATATTTGGGTGTAAATAGAGGGAAAAGGGTACAAACAACCAAAACAAGACATCTTAGGGCAAAAAATATCAATTTCTTAGAATCACATTTTCTGATTCATTGTTAACTTTACACATCATAATTTGCAAGTTCAAGCATCAGAGCCATGAGCTATAAATTGTGTTTTCAATGTAAGTTCTAAGAGGTACCTTTTCCTCTTGTAATAAATGTAGATCCAAAACTGCATAATTCTGAAATTAGATTAAAATAAATGCATTCAAAGGACATTCTATAAATTCCAAACTGAAAATACTGCATTTTAAGTGTTTTGTTGTGTTAGCTACTTAAAGCAATCAACTTGGGTTTAAACAGCCTTCTGCACAGCACCCACAGGCACCCATGCAACACTGACCACTCTTAAAGCACTTACAGGCTGCAGTCTTGCATTTTGCCTCACATCCCTTTTTCCCTCTATTTACACCCAAATATACTTCAAATGATGTCAAATCACATCAAATCATAGTTTTACAAAAACCACATTAATATATGTTTTTCCATAACATGGGTGGTAATCAGTTTAATTTTTTATGGAATGCCCCTTTAAGGTAACTAAAATTTGTCAATTTGGTACTAATAACGACACAACAACAAAAAAAATAATAATGTCAGTGGGTATATTGAACTTATTTTGAATGGTTCTGATACTTGAGGTATCAAGTGTATGTTGTGTAATGGAAACAATGAATCATAAAAATGATTTTAATAAATTAGCCATAGTGTACCCTAAAATGTCTCTGTCTTCTTTGCTTTTGTATTCTGATTTTCTTTATATTCACAAAAAACAAACTTATGCAATTTTTATATTTAATTAATGTGCTTGATGTAAAAGAGGCCAATTATGATCAATTTTGATGTCATAACCATTTTGAAGTTGGATAAAGTTAATCAACAGACCCATCTTATCTGACATAATTGTATTTTCATAGCTAAGACTGGCATAATGGTCTATGTAAGTTGTCTTATTGGTTTTCATGTGCAAGAAAACATAATTAGACAACAAAATTGTCATAATCGTACCATCATAACAGATTTATGAATTTGACCCTTCACGAAAAAAGGGTTGACCTTTCCACATTTTCAGTCATTGTGACGTAACGCAAGGTCCAAGATAGGTCAAACTATATTTTTGAACTCTACTTGTCAAGATGAGTAATTTGATATGCATATCAAAAGGATTGGACCATTTCTGAATTTTGACCCAAAAATGGGGGTTTTTGGCCCAAAAATGGCCAAAAAATGATTTTTATTTTTGGCATCGCCCCTGATGTGAAACCTTACTATATAAGGACTTGATCTAGCATAGATGCCTGCTTGTAACAAAAAATGCCAAAAAAAATTTTTTTGGAAGCACTTTTCTGCCTTCTGCTGGCTGTCTATTATGTTCTTGTTATCATATCAACCCAGTCTCCCGGCATGTCGTGATTCAGCAGCACAAAATATACATTAATCTATTGGTTTGTGATATTGTCACTTAAAAAAAAAATGTTCGTTATGGAAGCACAAATTTATTCTAATACATTCTGTGACGGCTGCATGAAATTAAAAGTGAAGCGGGGGGGGGTGGTTAGGGTTAGGGGAAGGAGTAGGATTAGGTTATGGTTAAGGTTAGGGTTGGGGGTAGGGGTAACAGCACTCAATAAGTGTTTGGAAACTGAGGACACTAATTGTGAGTGTCATGATTGTGTCTAAAAGGAGCATCCCCAAAAGGCTCAGTAATTCACAAGCAAAGATGGGGCGAGGAACACCACTTTGTGAACAGCTGCATGAAAAAATAGTCCAACAAGCATCCAAAAATAAAATAAAAAATAAAACATAAACATAAATAAGAACAGAATACAAATCATTTTTGTTTGTATTTACATTTTACACAATGTCCCAACTTCACTGAACTTGAGGTTGTATCTCACATTTTCTGTACTTAATTATCAAAAGTAAATTTCTCATCTAAAATGTACTTTAAGTAAAAGTACTGAGTAAAACTAAAATCCAAAATGAGTGAAGAGTGAAACAGCGACACCAAAAGAAGCCAGTGAGGTGTCTGGAGAAACCAGGAGGGGGCCTCAGCCCCTATAAAAGGCTGGATCCGCCTCTGGCAGAGCAGTTAGTGTTGGTGACAGGATGAGTGAGCAACAGGTGGTGTACGTAGCTGTAAATAAAGCTTACGTTCTTTTTCCTGGAAGACCCACACACTTTACTGTTTAACACAACAGGCAGGCTCTTGTGAAACACAACAGTCATTTGTAGCTGCACAGTTGTGCCAAATTTAAGGGAAAGTATAAAAAAAAAAAATGCAAACATCACCACCACCAACCACTGCAAAGTCGGGCTGGGTATTGATTCCGATTCTTAACCCTCTGGAATCCAGGGTATCATTGGCTGTTTTTGACTACTTTTTGGTTTTACCTTTATAATTTACCTTTAAAAAGTGTTTACCTGGCCTTGTTTGATGTCATTTTTTTTCAGCACAACTCACCTGCGTGCCTTTACACTTTCTCATTCATTCTAACCTACTGTATTAACACAGTGAACATAAAATCATACAAAACATAAAATCCAAGTAGAAAAAAGTTTTTTTTTTTTGACTGAAAACCACAAACTTGTTTAACGAACCATTTTCATAACTTAAAATGTAAATATACACATGTACAAATGTAGCACAAAAACAAAGTTAAATACAACTATTTACATAAATGCAGGAAATGTTTTAGGTGTTTTTTTTTTTGGTACAATTATTTACAAAACAGTCAGATATCACTATAAGATTTAGAATGTAAATTAAATTGTACATTTAAAAACATATAGTGCAGGAAATGGGAACACTAAACTATTTACAAAACAATCAGATGTCAAAATAAGATACAACACATTATTTGTGCCACTCAAAAAAACAATTCCGTCCAACACAACACAAAGAGGCAGGCCTGACACTTCCACTGTGTGCACTCCTCTTGTCCACCTGAAGGCACCGTTGGCACCTCATTCTGCCTTTTGTGGCTTTTTGGTGAGGATCTGTGCCTGTCACAATTGGCACAGGAATGTGGTTCTGGTTCCTGTACTGTGGGACATCTGTTTTGTTTGTGCCACACAGTTGACACACCAGCTCCACCATAAAGTCCTTGTGTGTCATGGGCTGCACTTGCGTGACACTGCTGATCTCACGATGCAAGATGAATGCATTTGTGGTTGGTGTCAAGGAAGTGCAGCAACACTGTCCTGTACCAGCGTGCAGTTTTCTGATGGGTGTAGTAGTACTGGATGAGCTGGTCAGATAGGTTGACTCCACCTTTATTATAAGCCAACACTGGGGTAGGGCAGGGAATGTGTTTCACCGTCAAGCGTCCATTCTTCGCATTCTTCACCCTTCTCTACACTGTCTCACCAAAAAACACATGATGGATGGTGCAGCACACAGACACCTCCCATGTGTCCATCCACTTTACAAACACCAGAGCCCCCCTCATATCCATCTAATAGATCCTCTTTCAGATTTTTTTTTGTGAGAACATTTACCCTCCCTCTGGGGCATCCTCGTGTGTTCTCCCTGTATGTACCACATGTCCCAAACTTCATGTTAGCCAGGTCCATGAACAGATTGTCCATGTAAATGTGATACCCAGTACCAAGCGAGGATGGCTGGATCAGGTTCATGACCACATCGTATGACAGCCTGTGCTCGCTTGGTCACAGTGTTGCCAGTGTAAATGGTGAACTTGAGTGTGTAGCCATTACTTGAAACAACACAAAAAGTTTCATGCCCCATTTTGCTGGCTTGTCCTTCAAATATTGAGTCATTCCAGTTTTTGCCTTCGTCACCAACATCCTTTCATCCACTGCCAGCTCCCTCCTTGGGTGGTAATAAGCCTGGCAGGCACTGAGGATGTCATCATAAACAGGCCTGACTCAAAACAGTTTGTCATGATCTGGTGTCCCCTTTTTTTCTATCATTTTCTACATCCTCATCCGGATCACTTAGGTGGATGTTCCAGAATATTGATCTAAATCTGAATTTGGACATTACTTTCGCTGTAAAGGGCTCAGACAAAATATTATTTTGTTTCCAGTAATCCTGTAGACTTGACAGCGACACCAACAACATGTATATCAGAAGTCCAAATTTGTACAGATCTTCCATTTCGATGTCTGTCCAGTTGTATTTTTTTCCCTAATGCCTTGTTTTTGTAGCAATTTATTGGTGTTGGTGCAAATTGTTCTAATTGTGTCAGTTGCAAAAAACAAAAGAAAAAGGTGTTTGAACTTTGGGTGGAAAGTGCATCAACCTGGACTACTGGTGTCTGAGGCTGAAATCTGCTTACTGCTGGAGCGGTGTCTGCGTCCTCTTCTGTGTTCCAGCAGTCAGCGCTGGGGCGTGTCTTTGCTGCCTGTCCGAGCAGAGATCTGGATCTGGAAAAAGAAGTGCACGCTCCGACCCTCTGTTCAGATCTCCATGTGCATGTTGGTGGATCCACCTGCTTTGGTTGTTCCTCCAGAACAAAAGAGGGATCATCTCTTTCAGCACCAGAATCCTCACTGTCTGTTTCAGACTCTGATGACATGCTGCGTGTTCCGTCTTCCTCCAGTTAAAAAAATAACTGAAGAGCTTCTCCACATTCATAAAACACCTCCTTTTTAAAACCCCCCCCCCCAAACAACAAAAACACTAACCCACACACTTTCCACCAGTAATAAAGAGAAAGTGACCACACAATCAGACCCACATGGGGTGGGGGGCTGTGATCAAACACACGTGGGGTTAGGACAGTCATCTTGGAACACAGAACAGCGACATGTACACGCAGTCAAACCTCTCAAATGCATCCGACTCTGTATTTCATTTTCAATTTATTTTCATTTATATAGCCCCAAATCAAGGTGCCCCTTGTTCCACCCCCATGCTTCACGGTTGGGATTTATTCGCAATAAAAATCCGCAGAGAGGGTGGACCACACCTCACTCAAAGCCTGCTCAGATGAATGACGCAACCGACAGGCATGAAAAAACTCACGCATGTGCACGAGGGTTCAAGCTTGTCTGATGCAATCACACGTGATTCAAATCCATATGGTTTTTTAAAAAAAATAATAAGGTCGGATACTTTTCTAATAGTACCTCGTTGTATATGTTGATCCCCAAATTTCAACACAATAAGTAAATATGGGACAGTCAATGAATTGTACACTGTTAATAAACCATAACTATTTAATTAATATTTTATTTATGCAAAACAGCAATGGCTTTCGATATTTTCCTTTTATGTAATTATATGTGACTTCCATGTAAGATCTTCATCAATCATGACTCCTAAAAATGTTTTCTTTTACCCTTTGTATATCCATTCCATCTATTTGTAATGACACTTTTTTTTTTCGCTCTGTCATTAAACAATATGAAATTTGTCTTATTAATATTTAGTGACAATCTGTTTATATCAAACCAATGTTTAACTTTTTCCAACTCTGTATTTATCACTTGTGCTACTTCCTGTATATCTGATCCAGAGTAAAACAGCGTTGTATCATCAGCAAATAAAATGCTGCCAAGCACATTGGATACATTCACAAAATCATTGATATACAAAATAAACAGTTTGGGTCCAAGTACCGATCCTTGTGGTACTCCATAAATAATGTTACACAATTCTGATTTGGTATTATTTATCTCAACAAACTGTTTTCTATTTTCTAAGTAACTTTTTACCCACTGATGTGCAATACCTCTTATTCCATATTGTTGTAACTTGTGAAGCAATCTTGAGTGGTCTAACATCAAAAGCCTTTTTCAGGTTGATAAAAATACTTACAAAATAATCCTTATTTTCTATTGTTGTTGATATTTTCTCTATTAATTACATAATTGCCATAGCTGTCAAATGTTTTGTTCTGAATCCATACTGAGCATTATTCCAAAATATGATGTTTCTCAATGAATTTATCCAACCTTGTCACAAAAACTTTTTCCATCATTTTAGAAAACTGTGGAAGCAATGATACTGGCCTGTAATTAGAAAAATTATGTTTGTCTCCATTTTTATATAATGGGACTACCTTGGCAATTTTCATTTCATCTGGAAAAATCCCTGTTGACAGAGACAGATTACAAATATAAGTAAATGGTTCAATAACAGTTTCTATTATACTTTTTACAGTCATCATGTCTAAATCTTCATGGTCAGTTGATCTTTTGCTTACACAGTTTTTTACAATATTTCTTATTTCATCTTTTTCCACATTGTTCAGGAAAATACTATTGACCGTATTTACAAGTGTATGTAATGTATCTTTACTACTGGTTTATTTCCCACCAGACTTGATCCTACATTTGAAAAATAATAATTAAACCCATTTGCAACTTCTTTTATGTCATATCTCTTATTTTCCTTGACAAAGTAATTTGGAAAAGTTGCTTTCGCTCCATCACTTTCAATCACACTTTTTATAATTCCCCATGTTGCCCTCATATTATCTTTACTCTTATTTAATTGTTCACTGTAATAATCTTTTTTTTTGTTTCTAATTATTGTATTGTATTCCTAATTACTGACTTATCTCTTTTAAAGTTTATAACAGTTTTTTCTCGTACCTATTTTTATATTTAAATATTGAAAAAATTGGTAAATGATCGATAACATCTGTCATCAAGATCCCATTCTTGATAATTTCATCTGTTCTATTTGTAAATATATTGTCGATTACCGTAGCACTTTGCGATGTAATTCTGGTTGGTTTTTGTTGTGTGGGCCGCCAGAAGAGGAGGTACTGCTGGCCCACCACCAGAGGGCGCCCTGCCTGAAGTGCGGGCTTCAGGCACGAGAGGGCGCTGCCGCCACGGACACAGCTGGGGGTGACAGCTGTCACTCATTATCTCATGACAGCTGTCACCCATCTACGCTTCATCATACTACTCCATAAAACCCGGATGTCATCTCCACCTCATTGCCGAGATATCATCTACCTGTGAAGGTAATTCTCTGCTAAACTGAAAACACTGACTAATAGTCTGAACTTCTTTGCAGCTGTTTTCCTGTAAGTGTTTCCTTATCTGTGGGATTGGCGTTTGGTGTGATCAGCGACGGCTTCGTTTCACACTCCAACCAGATAAGTGGTTAACAGGAGCTGCACGAGTGTGTGATTAGAGGTGGAGGTGACTTTCCACCTTCTGACTGTTTTTGTTACTGGGTGTGCACACGGTGATCACCTGGGAATTCGGGACTTGGCGGCTCCAGTATTCACCAGGTTCGGTGGCAGCGGAAATCGTGTGGTTCAGGCTCTTCTCAGGACAGACGTCTTCTATCCTCGAGCCTGCCCACACGTCACCTTTGTGTATTGACTGCTATCATATTCTGAGATTGTCTGTATAGTCGTTGTTCACATTCACAACATTAAATTGTTACCTTTTGGCTCATCTATTGACCGTTCATTTGCGCCCCCTGTTGTGGGTCCGTGTCACTACACTTTCCCCAACAGGATATCTCGGCCAATGTCATGGATCCCGAGGGGCGTCTGTTGGACAGCCAATGGAAGAGCAGGGTGCACAGGCGTCGGCTGGAGGCGTGATTGGTGAGTTGCAGCATATCCTCACCGCCTTTACCGCTCGGATGGACCTGATGACCGAGCAAAACGTCATCCTTAATCGCAGGATGGAGGCTCTCACCGCGCAGGTGGAAGCGCGCGCTCAGGGCGCTGCTGCAGCTCCTCCTCCTGCCGACCCGGTGCCGAATACAGACATTCCACTGGTCATTCAACGACCCCCACCACCATCCCCTGAAGCATACATAAGCCCCCCAGAGCCGTGCGGAGGTTGTGTGGAAACGTGCGCGGACTTTCTTATGCAGTGTTCGCTCGTCTTTGCACAATGTCCCGTGATGTACGCGTCTGACTCCAGCAAGGGCTTACATGATTAATTTGCTTCGGGGTGAGGCACGCGCTTGGGCTACAGCTTTGGGAGCAAGGTTCATGGCTCCTTACCACTTATACTGGGTTTGTGAGGGAGCTCAGGACCGTTTGTGATCACCCTAACAGAGGCGAAACCGCGTCTACCGTGCTGCTGTCAATGAGACTGGGGCGTCGGAGCGCAGCCGAATATGCAGTCGACTTCCGCATCACGGCTGCGAGGTCCAGCTGGAATATGACTGCGCTCCGCGCCGCCTTCATACACGGACTGTCGTCGGTCCTGAAGGAGCACCTGGTGGCTAAGGAGGAACCGCGGGATTTGGCTGAGCTTATCGATTTGGTTATACGGTTGGACAACCGATTAGAAGAACGCCGACGAGAGCGAGGCGAAGGGCTTGGTCAAGCACAAGCCGTCCCTCTTCCTCCCGGGTCCGAAAGGGAGCCGTCTTCCCCACGCTCCACAGCCACAGCGCTCCGTGTGGCTACAGCTCCCCCTGCTGACGGTGCTAGCTAAATGAGCAGGGCCGCATTCAGACAGAGGAGGCTGGTCCGTGGGGAGTGCTTTGTCTGCGGCTCGAGTAAGCATCAGCGTTTGGTGTGATCAGCGACGGCTTCGCTTCACACTCCAACCAGATAAGTGGTTAACAGGAGCTGCACGAGTGTGTGATTAGAGGTGGAGGTGACTTTCCACCTTCTGACTGTTTTTGTTACTGGGTGTGCACACACCCACATCTCACTGTTTGTGCTCCTCACCAGCAGTACCAGATCCGACAGTCGGGGACGGTGATCACCTGGGAATTCGGGACTTGGCGGCTCCAGTATTCACCAGGTTCAGTGGCAGCGGAAATCGTGTGGTTCCGGCTCTTCTCAGGACAGACGTCTTCTATCCTCGAGCCTGCAAATTTGAGATTGTCTGTATAGTCGTTGTGCACATTCACAACATTAAATTGTTACCTTTTGGCTCATCTATTGACCGTTCATTTGCACCCCCTGTTGTGGGTCCGTGTCACTACACTTTCCCCAACAGGTTTTGTTATCAAGGGGAATAACCCCAAACTATACACTGAATTCACAAAATCACTTATTCTTTGGCAACTGGAGCTTTCTCTGTTAATGTTAAATTCTCCACACATAAAAAGCATTTTGTTTTTAATTTGATGGAATAATTCTATTATTTTATCTGTAAATTTCACAACAGAAGAGTCTGGTGCTCTGACATTCACCTTCTCACTGATGCAAGGCAATCTTCTAAAGATTTTATGTGAATGAGATTACCAGCAGTATGTATAACTGAGTATCATCAGCATAGCAGTGAAAGCTAATCCCAAAACGCCACAATATGTGCCCAAGGGGTGCTATATAAAGGGAGAAAAGCAAAGGGCCTGGCTGCCAAACTGCCACAAATAAAAAAGGTTTGACTTATGGTTTTGATTTATGAATCAAATTATTCCGGATAGAATAACTACATTAATGTAAACTCTTAAAATGTACAAAGTGGATATAAACACATATCTTTTTTAAAATAATGCACTCATTCTGAAGATTTGAACATTAACACACAGGTGCCCAAAGGGATTATGGGTAAGCGTAGTCTCCGCTCATACTGATTGGCTGACTAATTTATTCTGTGTAAAAACCAATACAAGTGAATCAATGTAACGTGTGTTGTGTTTACAAATAAACATGCTTTTGTAAATATGTCATTTTTTTATTTGTGTTAAAAAAAAAAGCATTTGCAAAGCCGAAAAGACTGTTAAATTGTGATTCAGGCTGTGTACTATAACTGGCGTCAAAATGCATAGAACACTGCCATCTACTGGCGACCAGTTATATCACAGTGTTGTCGACCACAGGATTTTAAAATTATCTGTAGGTTTGCAAAACCTGAGAGATCACACACGTGGAGATTAAAAAAAAAATCATAGATCTGACAGGTTTGGTTGTATAGTGTGTGGTGTCCAGCTACACTGTTGGGAAAGTGTAGTGACACGGACCCACAACAGGGGGCATAAATGAACGGACAATGGATGAGCCAAAAGTCTAACACTTTACTGTTGTGAAATGTGCACAATGAAATACAGACAATTGCAGATTTTGGAATACAGCTAAATATACAAAGGTGACGTGCGGGCAGGCTCGACGATAAAAGACGTCTGTCCACGATTTCCACTGCCAGCGGATCTGTAGCACACCGGAGCCGCCAAGTCCTGAGTCCCCAGGTGGCCACCGTCTTCAGCTGTCAGACTTGGTACTGCTGGCAGGAAGAACAGACAGATGATGGTGGGTGCGTGAACACCCAGCAAACAGTCAGCACAGCACAGTTCTCTTCTGGTGGAATACCTCCACCTCCTAATCACAATTATCCCAAGAGTTCGTGCAGAATCCAGAATGTCATACTAGAGGAGTCTGGGATGAGGAGCGGAGAACGCCAACTCCCCAAACACACCTACAAACTCTCATGTACAAAGGTATGTCTGCAAACTCAGAATTTAACGTAGTTAAATGCAGAAGTAAAGACGTTACGACTGTGGAGATGCTGCCCGGCGTTTATGGTGGTGGTGGTTGATGAGTGACAGCTGGCGTTGATGATGAGTGACAGCTGTCACTCCCAGTTGCTCCCGTGGGGCGGATGCGCCCTCGTGCCTGAAGCGCACTTCAGGCAGGGCGCCCTCTGGTGGTGGGCCAGCAGTACCTCCTATTCAGCGGCCCACACAACATACACGGTAAAAACAACACACACAAACAGATTTTACACATGAACTTTCCCAAGTCAAACCCCTCGCTTTCTGATTGGCTGCACATCACATTTAGCTCCTCACGTCATTCCGAGCAGATAAGACTGCTCTTAATACACCACACATGGCAGGAATATTTGATAAGATTATATTTGGTGTCATCACAATTGTCGGGGTGTCCTCGATTGACGTGGAGGAAAATCGGGTCCGATATCAACCTCATTATCTTGCCATGTGAACCAGGCTTAACAGATCTTGTTAGGGTTAAACCAGAGAGAACAGTGTTTAGGACTCAAAATGCAGAAAGCAAGCCAAAGTACAAAACAGAATGATTTATTGATATATATTGTGAGTGTTACAAGCCAAGAAGCCAAGCACTGGAGGTGGGAGAGACCGCTGGAGCTAACGGGAGGCAGGAACATCACACCCAAACACCGTTTGTCTGGAACGAGCACAGAACAAGGACCAGATGGCACAGTGAAGCAGAGGGAACCAGGAGCTCTGAGGACGCAGGAAACACAGAGTTAGTTTAAGCCACAGAACCATTGAACAAAAAGTAATCCAGAGATGAGGCCGAGGAAACCTGTAGGCAAACTGAGTTTCCGGTGTCTGAGAGCGTGGAGAGATGAGGTATTTGTACAGGTGGTTAATGAGTGTGAGCAGGTGAATCCAATCAGTTCCACAGGTGGCTCCAGCACAGGAAGGGAGGGGGGGAGTGAGGCAGATACAGCAGCAAACCAAGGCAGCACAACAGGACCCCCCTTCAAGGGGAGCCCCCAGGCGACCTACCGGGCTGACTGGGATGAGTCCGATAGAAGGCAGAGATGAGGGAGGGATCTAAAATAAGGCCCTGCAAGACCCAGGAATGTTCTTCCAGACCATACCCAGTCCACCAGATATTGGAAGCCCTGGCCCCGTCGATGCACGTCAAGGATGTGGCTGACCGTCCAGGCAGGATGGCCATCTACAGTCCGGACGGAAGGCGGGGGAACGGCTGGTGAGGAAGGTGCTGGAACAGACTGGTTTCAGACAAGACACATGAAAGACCGGATGGATCCTGAGGGTACGAGGCAATTTGAGCTTAACAGCAACAGGGTTGACAACTTTATCCACAACAAATGGACCCAGGTACAGAGGAGCCAGCTTCTTGGCTGCCTCCTTAAGAGGCACATCCTTGGCGGACAACCATACTTCCTGCCGAGGCCGGTAGTGGGGGGCCGGGGCACGATGCCGGTCTGCATGGCGAACAGTCCTCTCTCTCGTCCGGAGAAGGGCGGAGCAGGCAATCCGCCAAACTCGTCGGCACCACTGCAGATTGGCCTGGACTGAAGGCGCAGAGAGGGTCAATTCCTGAGCAGGAAACAGAGGTGGTTGGTAACCCACAGAGCACTGACCAGCTGAGCTCACCTGAGAATTGTGTGCATATTCTACCCATGGCACCTGAGCACTCCAGGAAGAAGGATGGGAGGAAGCAAAACAGCGAAGGGGGCTTCTAATTCCTGGTTGGCCCGCTCTGCCTGCCCGTTGGTCTGGGGATGAAACCCAGATGAGAGACTGACCGAAGCCCCCAAAGCAGCACAGAAGGCCTTCCAGACTTGAGATGTAAACTGGGGTCCTCGGTCTGACACAATGTCCAGGGGAATGCCATGCAGCCAGAACACATGGTGGACCAGGAGGCTCCCAGTCTCCAATGAGGAAGATAACTTGGGCAGGGCCAGAAAGTGTGCTGCCTTAGAAAACCGGTCCAGAATGGTGGGTATGACCGTGTTTCCGCTTGAGGGAGGCAATTCGGTGACAAAATCGAGGCAGATGTGGGACCATGGTCGGCCAGGTGTGGGAAGCGGATGAAGAAGACCAGATGGCTGTTGGTGACATGATTTATTTCTAACGCAGATGGTGCAGGCATTGATAAACTCAAGGGTGTCTGCTTGGAATGAGGGCCACCAGAAATGCTGCTGAACTAAGTGTATAGTCCTACGAATGCCGGGATGACATAAGAATTTGGACAAGTGAACAAACTGCCATCTGATCTGGCTGAGGTAGGCACAAAAAGGCAGCCGGGAGGTCCTCCTCCAGGGTCGTGATGAGTCTTTTGAGCCTCCCGGATGACTCGCTCAATGTCCCAGGGGAGGGCGCCTATGATCATGTGGCTGGGAAGGATGCAGTCTGGAGTAGGGGAGTAGTCCTCAGGAGCAAACTGGCGAGACAAGGCATCGGGTTTAACGTTCTTGGACCAGGTCTGTAGGTGAGAGTGAAGTTGAATCGACCAAAAAACAAAGACCACCTGGCCTGTCTGTAGTTGAGTCTCTTAGCATTTTGAATGTAGGCCAGGTTTTTATGATCAGTCCATACAACAAAAGGGATTGACGTCAGTGGTGGGCATTGTTCCAATAACAGATAATTATCAAAGATAATGTTTTCATTATCGGATTATCTTTTTAGATAACTTTAAAAACCATTATTGGACTAATTATCTTCTGATAAATTTTTGTCCGATAACTTTTAGACCGATAACGTAGTAAACAAAGCTGAACAGCGGCAAACATTTTTAAAATTTAAAATCATTGAACACCTACCTGTTAAAAGTTTCCTTACAGATGTATAGTTCCACCCTCTGCAAACAGAAGAGAGCTGCTTCTAGGAGAAACTGCTTAACTTATGGTTCAAATTTTAACCAAACTAATTTTGGACAAGTTCTTTAAAATTACTGTCATGTCTGAAGTTTTATAAAGTTGACAGGGTTTTCTATATATTATCAATTATTATCAAATATTAATGTCTTTGTCTTTACTTTGATTGTTAATGCCTTTACTTTGATGAACTGCCTTTGATCTTGTTTTTGTTTCTGTTCTCTATTTTCCATATATACATATATGCATGTGTGAGAGTTCATGCACCATTATTCTTCTAAATAATCACTCTGTCAAAGCAGTCATATACAAAAACTGCCCCCACGAGAATGTAACATTTGATTTTTGGCTTTAGTGAATGTGCAGACTGTTTTGCTAGAGCTATGTTTTTGCTGAGCACAGATGTATATTTCGGCCTTGAGCAGAGAATAACACAGCCTGTACACTAGTTTGAGGCTGGCGCTGTAATGTTTCAATTTGAAGAACAATTACTGTCTGTCTGAGCAATACCACAAGGCGCCTTCCAGGTGCAAAGTGATACAAATATGAATTGACTGAAGAAACGCAGCTGTGCCTTGTATATTGTTTTGTAATATGTCTGTGTGCAAATAAATTCAGGGCTGGACATTGTTATGGGAAGCGTAGGAGACTGAAGGCTTAAAGCCATAACAGTTTTCATATCAATGTGACACCAGACTCTGTGTCTTTTCTTTGTTTGTGATTTTGCCGCTCCTATATGCTTGTATGTAACTTTTATTCAATAATATGATCAGGAGATGAGCGGGGCCCTTCAGAGTGGACGAGGATGAGGTTTGACGAAGGGTCATTCGTTCTCTCCTGATCAGGAAATGAAATTCAGTCTCCAGCGTGATCATTCTTTGTGTTAGTTAACCGAGTTGCTTTTTTACAGATTTCGACTCTGACAAAGTGAAAATATCAGATATATGTTTTAGTTTTAAAGTAGTGTGCTAATTTTTAAGGTTTTAGTGAGCACATGCTGTGCCCAGCAGTGCATTATGGGTAGGATAGGGTAATCTCAGTACGTGAGAAGTTAAACGCAGCTTGTTACTCCATGTACACTACACGATGCAGGACACGCAATTAACCTGAAGCTCGGTCCAAAAAATTCTCGCACGAATGAAAAATCATCTGAAAAAGGGCCAAAACTTGCCCAGTGTAAAGCCAACATTTATGTGTCAAGAGAATATTGAGTGCACGTTTTACAACATCATAAAACGTGCGCACATCATAAAACTAATAATAAAACTAATAAAATGAGTGCACATTCTCTCCACATGCAAAAAATTTTGCGATGACACTTCCAGGGCTCCGTAAAAATGCCTGTTTTTACAATTAAAAAATGGAATATTTTACAAAAGCACATTTATTTGTAAACACCAACACACCAACACTGTTATGATGCCTCATGGAGCAGCTAACTGATGGGATGTTACGACACCTCACGAAGCAACTGATTGATTCGTTGTTATGACGCCACACTGCAGAGTTCAGCGACCAAAATACTGAGCACAGTGAACATGTTTTCACTATTATTTGATTTCTTTGTGCAACTGACATTGTTATTCAAGCGTTCCTATCGCCACAGAACTCAAACCACACCCGAGAAAGTTTTTTGGCAGTTCTTGTTATTGAAAGAAACCTTGTGTCCCTAACCGGATAGACTTGTGATGTCATCACGGATGCGCTTCGGCACTGTCTAACAGGTTCTTGAAAATTTCTTTCTTTCTTTCTTTTTTTTTTTTTTTTTTTTTTTACAAATTAAAAAAATTACATTTTACAAAGCATGAATGAATGAATGAATTTATTTGGGACACAGACTCAACAATAAAAAAAACTGATACACAAGATCCAATCCACAGTGACATGTGACCAAAAGGGGGTGAGCAGAAGCAAAGCTTATAAACGCCCACCCCTTATATACATACATACATACATTTACACTCATTACCAACCCCCAGAGCAAGCACACAGGCGACAGTGGTAAGGAAAAAATCCCTCCGATGTATTGAGGAAGAAACCTCAAGCATACCAGACACTAATGGGTGACCCTCTGCTTGGGCCATGCTACAAACACATTTAACAACAGAAACTCAAATCCCATCATCAAATCATATATAATGAACACCATATCTTTATCTACATACATAGATATATACAAATATACACATACCTACATACACCTGAATGAATGAGTTTATTTATTCGGCACACGTGTTAATAATATAACAGTTTAACAAAAACAATAAACAAACCAATATAGCATTATAACACAATAACAATAATATTAACCAAAAAACAAACCCCATGTGCCTGAAAGGGAGTGGGTTGAAGCAGAGCTTATCATGCTCACCCCTTATACCACAAATCTAACAATTATATTCACTCATACTCAGACACAGACTCACATATTCATACACTCACACAAACGCATAATACATTCAACTTCACCTCGTTGAATGGTTTGTTCCAGCTTTCACCTCATGAAATATTCATACCATTGAACTCATAAACATTCATTATTTGTATAATAACATGGATGAAGTAGCTAATAGATTTAATGAATTATTTATAAATGTTGGACCTTAATTAGCAAAACAAATCCCTGATACTGGGAAATATAGCGAGTACATGCCAGAGAGAAATCCTTGTTCTTTATTTCTTAAAGCTGTGACAGAAGGAAATACTGAATATTGTCATTAAAAGTAAGAATAAAAAATCTACAGATTATAATGATATTGATATGTCACTAGTGAAAAGGTAATTGAGGGCATCTCCAAACCATTAACATACACATGTAATGTTTCATTTCAAACTAGTTAATTTCCAAATACAACCCCAATTCCAATGAAGTTGGCACATTGTATAAAATGTAAATAAAAACAGAATACAATGATTTGCAAATCCTCTTCAACCTATTTTCAATTAAATACACCACAAATACTGGCTCTGGAACTTTGCCCTGGTAACAATCTGGATGGTCTTTTCCCTCTTTTGTCCGGAGGACATGACGTCCATGATTTCCAAAAACAATCTGAAATGTGGACTCATCAGACCACAGCATTAGTGATGGGTCGATAAGGCGTCATGAAGTGTTTCAACACATTGCCAAACTGTATTGATACTGCGTCGATACTGTGTCACTGAATACTGACATCTGCTGGACCTTAAAAATCCCTACAGGCACCCGAGTTGACACTCTCAACTGACACTGATTTCATGGCCTAATAAATACGATAATAATCTAAGTCATTGTATTTGATTTTGTATCCTTTCATATCATTGAAATTTAAAATCTTAAATAATAATAATAATGTGAACATGTATCATAACGTGAAAATCTAAGTAAACATGTTGTGAATGAGGATGCTTGTGGACTGGGATATATATACGTATATATATATTTACAAATTTTTATTCAAAAAAAGAAGTTGTTCCAAAGTCTTGAATTTGAGTCTGTTACTCTTGTTTGATGCAAATTCTCTAGCTTTAGAAAACACCCGCTCACAGGGCACAGATGAGGTTGGAGTGCAGAGAAATTGTAATGACAGTTGGAAGAGGTTTGGATATACTGTCTTGTGGTTGTCCCAGTATCTCAGAGGATCCTGGGACCTGGCAGAGGCCAATACTGCCAGGTCCCAGGATCCTCTGAGATACCTCTACACCTCCTGGATGGCATCAGCTGTGGCGCTTTTGGTCTGCCTGCCCACTTCGATGTCGAGATGTTGCCAAAGGTCATCTAAAAACAACAATGTGGCATTTCAGTACATGACTTCCAAACAACAAACAAATAATGTGCGGCTAGCACAAGGCAACACTGACAGCCCTGAATCAACACTAGGCTTCAGCGGACACTTCTCCACTGACATCCTGGGGTATAAACATTGTGAAGTCCAGTATGGTGAGCCCACATTGTGCAATATCTACAAACTGCTTGCTAGCCATTGTAATCCCTTGGGCTTCATCCTGCCATACATTACCAGGGCAAAAATGACAGTGAGACCCCTGTGGGACAAGCACAGAGGGTGGGATGATCCTCGGCTGCCTTCAAACTTTGTCCAGCAGTGGAGAGACTAGGAAGAACTGTGCTTCCTCCCTCGAGTCAGCCTCAGTCGTCCATACTTGACCAAGGACATTGCGACTCAGCCAGAGATGGAGAACTTCACATCTGTGACATGTCTGAACAAGCCTATAGGGCAGTGGCTTACCTTAGAAAGGTGGAAGATGATGGCACAGCACATCTGGCCTTTGGAGGTGTGTGGGAGCGTGAGATAAGTTCTGTGAAGACTGCCTGTATCCATAGTTGGTGCACAGCCCCTTTAGGAAGATGTCCTCCGCACCATCCTCATCAAAGTGGAAGGCATCTTTTGATGCAAAACTGCTGGGATATGTTCCATCCAATGCCAGCGATCTGGACCCCATGACACCCAACCTGTCTGTTGATGGGGCAGTCTGATGATTCCCTGCTCCAGGTCGTTTACCCCAAGGAGGAGTTCTTCAGTCGCTGGTTGATGGTAGCATTCCTAAACTTTGCCAACCACTTCTGGGCCTGATTCATTCTGACTGTACCTACCTGGGTTGCAGGCGTGGCAGAAGTGGTAGTCCTCTCCAGTTACATCACAGAGGGATTTGTGGCAGTGATTGTGGACCCCCAGCTAGCCCAGTGCCTTGTGGCCTACTGGGCATATCATCAAGGTTCAGCTCAGCCCTCATGGTCACATCAGGTCAGCTGATGAGAAGGTCCAGGACAGATCGTTCGCTTGGCCATTGCTCACTGGTACTCCTGCGTGCCCTTCTGGCTGAAGACAATAGGAAGTATGCCTGGACTAGAGAGGTGTTCCCTTTTGTGTGGTACAAAAGGCTCCTGACCTTATTTGACCTTTCTTTTATCTATATTATAATAGCTAAGTGCCATCTGTGTGCATGTATGCGGTGCGCGTTGTGCATGTTTGGCTCTTTGATCACGGGGAACTAAAAGCCATCACTTGACCCAGCTATCTTAGCTAATTCTAGGCCAATCTCCAACCTTCCTTTTCTCTCAAAAATTCTTGAAAGGGTATAGTTGTAAAACAGCTAACTGATCATCTGCCGAGGAATGGGTCTATTTGAAGAGTTTCAGTCAGGTTTTAGAAACATGGTGTCTAACCAGATCCTTACTCTGGATGGCATTACCTGACCTCTAGTAATACTGTGAGAAATCTTGGAGTCATTTTTGATCAGGATATGTCATTCAGTGCGCATATTACACAAATATGTAGGACTGCTTTTTTGCATTTACGCAATATCTCTAAATTAGAAAGGTCTTGTCTGAGTGATGCTGAAAACTAATTCATGCATTTATTTCCCTAGGCTGGACTATGTAATTCATTATTATCAGGTGTCCTAAAAGTTCCCTGAAAAGCCTTCAGTTAATTCAAAATGCTGCAGCTAGAGTACTAACGGGGACTAGAAGGAGAGAGCATATCTCACCCATATTGGCCTCTCTTCATTGGCTTCTTGTTAATTCTAGAATAGAATTTAAAATTCTTCTTCTTACTTATAAGGTTTTGAATAATCCGGTCCCATCTTATCTTAGGGACCTCATACTACCATATCACCCCCAATAGAGCGCTTCGCTCTCAGACTGCAGGCTTACTTGTGTTCCTAGGGTTTGTAAGAGTAGAATGGGAGGCAGAGCCTTCAGCTTTCAGGCTCCTCTTCCTGTGGAACCAGCTCCCAATTCAGATCAGGGAGACAGACACCCTCTCTACTTTAAGATTAGGCTTAAAACTTTCCTTGTTGCTAAAGCTTATAGTTAGGGCTGGATCAGGTGACCCTGAACCATCCCTTAGTTATGCTGCTATAGACTTAGACTGCTGGGGGGTTCCCATGATGCACTGAGTGTTTCTTTCTCTTTTTGCTCTGTATGCACCAACTCTGCATTTAATCATTAGTGATTGATCTCTGCTCCCCTTCACCGCATGTCTTTTTCCTGGTTCTCTCCCTCAGCCCCAACCAGTCCCAGCAGAAGACTGCCCCCTCCCTGAGCCTCGTTCTGCTGGAGGTTTCTTACTGTTAAAAGGGAGTTTTTCCTTCACACTGTCGCCAAGTGTCGTGCTCACAGGGGGTCGTTTTGACCGTTGGGGTTTTTACGTAATTATTGTATGGCCTTGCCTTACAATATAAAGCGCCTTGGGGCAACTGTTTGTTGTGATTTGGCGCTATATAAATAAAATTGCTTGATTGATTGACTGAAACCTTGGGGGAGCTGACATTTGCTGTTGGTATGGCTTATGTATTTTGGGTCAAGGATGAACACTGCGGAAACAGAAAGTTGATAGGGCTAATATTTTTGGAGGAATTAGAAATATTAAAAAAATCTCCTTTAACAGTGGAATATCCGGATAAAATGCTGAAACCGTCTTCTTCTGATACTTCTCTGTTCTCCTCACGTTGTCCTGGATAATAGAGCCTGAAATGTGGAGGTTTTCAGCTTGAAACAGGCTGACGACGGCGTCTGGGAGTGCTGCGCGACGTCTCGCTCCGTGGGAAGTCCTTAAAGCGACCGTATCACCTCAAAATCTCTCATCAGCCGTTAAATTTTCACCGAAAACCAGCTTAATTTTTCTAACTGTGTCCCACTTCGATGTGTCCTCACAGGTTTAGAAAAAATTTGATCAAACAAAGCGCCAGTCTCTCAGCAACTTCTCAGACAAAGGAATTCCGACGAGGGGTGGAGGACTCCTCCCACAAGGAGTGCTCACAGGCGAATGACGTCACCGCAGGCGTGGAAAACTCACGCATGCGCACTAATACCGCACGAGGGTTCAAGCATGTCTGACGTATAAAACATAGAATGAAATCCATATAGTTTTTGAAAAAAATAAAAAGGACCTATACTTTATGGACAGCACCTCGTAAATACAACTGTCATAATTTTGTTCAAACATGAAAACAGTTGTTTATATAGACAAATTATAGAAATAATTCATGGAAACATAAATGTACAAGTAATATTTGTCATCCACTTAATACTGGGGCTTAGTAAATCATTTTCTAGACTGATTCACTGTGCCCTGGGTGCATGTGACACATGAGTCATGTTATCAAATAGCTGATAGTCTGGAGAAGACATAATACATGCTCATCAGGTTGGACGGGGTAGTCTTCTAACTAATAACAGTTTTTTTGGGCCACCTTTCCTCTGTTGTAAGAATGAATACAAAGACATTGACATCCACAAAATTTACTTTTGACTAGGAAAAAACTGACTTCACTTGCTACTTAGTTTTACCCTTAATGTATCCAAAAACAAAACACTAATATTATAGGGGGATGTCTTTATCCAAAAAAATGGCATAACTGCTGCAAATATATATGTAGTTTGCAGATATAGCTACTAATTCACTGTGCCACTTGATTCACCGTGTCCCAGTTGCCCCTATATACAATCATTATTTTGGAGTGGATTAATCATTTTCTGTCCGAGTTAGCTGTTGAAAACACCTCTAATCACTTCCAGAATCCCAGAGGAGTGCTCCAGCTGCTGTTTTTCTCTTGCATGCAGGCTGAGCGAGGTGGAGAATGCATCTGGAGCTGTCTAAAAAGATAATTATTTGTCATGTTTACATCATCATGGCTTGGTAAAACATTTGCATGTTCTTTCCTTTTGTGTGCAGCTGTAAAAGTATGTTGTGATAGATTTAACATCTCCTTATAATCGTTCAGACGAGCTGTGCTCTGATGCTGTGCGCTGACGGCAACTCACTTGCACTGTTCATTTCTTCTTTACTTGACTTGACGAGCTGCAAGTAGTGTTGACAAGTAGATTGTGCAACGTTGCACGACATGTACGCATGAAAGGTTTTTTTTAACATTTCAAAATTCTCTTTGCACAATTGCATGCACCAACGCCCCTCTTGCGTTCAGTCTACAACCGTTAAGGACGAGTTTACTCTCCTGCATGACACAGTGCGTGCATGTGCATGCATAAAAGTTGTGCAAGTGTCAGGGGTCCTTAACGCATCATATGTTACGTGTGGGTTATTTTGTGTAATTACGGACTCCTCTGGTTCACTCTGCAGTGCATAGCAGTTCAGTTATACAGGGTGGGCCAATAAAATGTTACCACTTTTGATTGTACACAGTTACTGAAATGAGAACTTATTCGAAAATTTTATTTACAGACTTGTAACAGAAGCATCAAAATAACATTTGATACCAAAGGTTTCCCACTTTGTCTCATGTTTTCCACACAGTTCAATAATTGATGACATGTTCAATTGATGCTCCTCTTCTTTGGATTACAGCTGCAACACGCACAAGTTGAAGTTTGTGATGGCATTGCCACACATCTCAAGAGGGATTTTCCGAATTTCTTTTTCATTTTCAGGAACTGATATTCAATCAATAAGTCAATCAATTTTATTTATATAGCGCCAAATCACAACAAACAGTTGCCCCAAGGCGCTTTATATTGTAAGGCAAGGCCACACAATAATTACAGAAAAACCCAACGGTCAAAACGACCCCCTGTGAGCAAGCACTTGGCGACAGTGGGAAGGAAAAACTCCCTTTTAACAGGAAGAAACCTCCAGCAGACCCAGGTTCAGGGAGGGGCTGTCTTCTGCTGGGACTGGTTGGGGCTGAGGGAGAGAACCAGGAAAAAGACATGCTGTGGAGGGGAGCAGAGATCGATCACTAATGATTAAATGCAGAGTGGTGCATACAGAGCAAAAAGAGAAAGAAACAGTGCATCATGGGAACCCCCCAGCAGTCTACGTCTATAGCAGCATAACTAAGGGATGGTTCAGGGTCACCTGATCCAGCCCTAACTATAAGCTTTAGCAACAAGGAAAGTTTTAAGCCTAATCTTAAAAGTAGAGAGGGTGTCTGTCTCCCTGATCTGAATTGGGAGCTGGTTCCACAGGAGAGGAGCCTGAAAGCTGAAGGCTCTGCCTCCCATTCTACTCTTACAAACCCTAGGAACTACAAGTAAGCCTGCAGTCTGAGAGCGAAGCGCTCTATTGGGGTGATATGGTACTATGAGGTCCCTAAGATAAGATGGGACCTGATTATTCAAAACCTTATAAGTAAGAAGAAGAATTTTAAATTATATTCTAGAATTAACAGGAAGCCAATGAAGAGAGGCCAATATGGGTGAGATATGTTCTCTCCTTCTAGTCCCCGTTAGTACTCTAGCTGCAGCATTTTGAATTAACTGAAGGCTTTTCAGGGAACTTTTAGGACAACCTGATAATAATGAATTACAATAGTCCAGCCTAGAGGAAATAAATGCATGAATTAGTTTTTCAGCATCACTCTGAGACAAGACCTTTCTAATTTTAGAGATATTGCGTAAATGCAAAAAAGCAGTCCTACATATTTGTTTAATATGCGCTTGAATGACATATCCTGATCAAAAATGGACTCCAAGATTTCTCACAGTATTACTAGAGGTCAGGGTAATGCCATCCAGAGTAAGGATCTGGTTAGACACCATGTTTCTAAGATTTGTGGGGCCAAGTACAATAACTTCAGTTTTATCTGAGTTTAAAAGCAGAAAATTAGAGGTCATCCATGTCTTTATGTCTGTAAGACAATCCTGCAGTTTAGCTAATTGGGTGTGTGTCCTCTGGCTTCATGGATAGATAAAGCTGGGTATCATCTGCGTAACAATGAAAATTTAAGCAATGCCGTCTAATAATACTGCCTAAGGGAAGCATGTATAAAGTGAATAAAATTGGTCCTAGCACAGAACCTTGTGGAACTCCATAATTAACCTTAGTCTGTGAAGAAGATTCCCCATTTACATGAACAAATTGTAATCTATTAGATAAATATGATTCAAACCACCGCAGCGCAGTGCCTTTAATACCTATGGCATGCTCTAATCTCTGTAATAAAATTTATGGTCAACAGTATCAAAAGCAGCACTGAGGTCTAACAGAACAAGCACAGAGATGAGTCCACTGTCTGAGGCCATAAGAAGATCATTTGTAACCTTCACTAATGCTGTTTCTGTACTATGATGAATTCTAAAACCTGACTGAAACTCTTCAAATAGACCATTCCTCTGCAGATGATCAGTTAGCTGTTTTACAACTACCCTTTCAAGAATTTTTGAGAGAAAAGGAAGGTTGGAGATTGGCCTATAATTAGCTAAGACAGTTGGGTCAAGTGATGGCTTTTTAAGTAATGGTTTAATTACTGCCACCTTCAAAGCCTGTGGTACATAGCCAACTAATAAAGATAGATTGATCATATTTAAGATCGAAGCATTAAATAATGGTAGGGCTTCCTTGAGCAGCCTGCTAGGAATGGGGTCTAATAGACATGTTGATGGTTTGGATGAAGTAACTAATGAAAATAACTCTGACAGAACAGTCTGAGAGAAAGAGTCTAACCAAATACCGGCATCACTGAAAGCAGCCAAAGATAACGATACGTCTTTGGGATGGTTATGAGTAATTTTTTCTCTAATAGTTAAAATTTTATTAGCAAAGAAAGTCATGAAGTCATTACTAGTTAAAGTTAAAGGAATACTGGGCTCAATAGAGCTCTGACTCTTTGTCAGCCTGGCTACAGTGCTGAAAAGAAACCTGGGGTTGTTCTTATTTTCTTCAATTAGTGATGAGTAGTAAGATGTCCTAGCTTTACGGAGGGCTTTTTTATAGAGCAACAGACTCTTTTTCCAGGCTAAGTGAAGATCTTCTAAATTAGTGAGACGCCATTTCCTCTCCAATTTACGGGTTATCTGCTTTAAGCTGTGAGTTTGTGAGTTATACCACGGAGTCAGGCACTTCTGATTTAAAGCTCTCTTTTTCAGAGGAGCTACAGCATCCAAAGTTGTCTTCAATGAGGATGTAAAACTATTGACAAGTTACTCTATCTCACTTACAGAGTTTAGGTAGCTACTCTGCACTGTGTTGGTATATGGCATTAGAGAACATAAAGAAGGAATCATATCCTTAAACCTAGTTACAGCGCTTTCTGAAAGACTTCTAGTGTAATGAAACTTATTCCCACTGCTGGGTAGTCCATCAGAGTAAATGTAATGTTATTAAGAAATGATCAGACAGAAGGGAGTTTTCAGGGAATACTGTTAAGTCTACAATTTCCATACCATAAGTCAGAACAAGATCTAAGATATGATTAAAGTGGTGGGTGGACTCATTTACATTTTGAGCAAAGCCAATTGAGTCTAATAATAGATTAAATGCAGTGTTGAGGCTGTCATTCTCAGCATCTGTGTGGATGTTAAAATCGCCCACTATAATTATCTTATCTGAGCTAAGCACTAAGTCAGACAAAAGGTCTGAAAATTCACAGAGAAACTCACAGTAACGACCAGGTGGACGATAGATAATAACAAATAAAACTGGTTTTTGGGACTTCCAATTTGGATGGACAAGACTAAGAGTCAAGCTTTCAAATGAATTAAAGCTCTGTCTGGGTTTTTGATTAATTAATAAGCTGGAATGGAAGACTGCTGCTAATCCTCCGCCTCGGCCCGTGCTACGAGCATTCTGGCAGTTAGTGTGACTCGGGGGTGTTGACTCATTTAAACTAACATATTCATCCTGCTGTAACCAGGTTTCTGTAAGGCAGAATAAATCAATATGTTGATCAATTATTATATCATTTACTAACAGGGACTTAGAAGAGAGAGGCCTAATGTTTAATAGACCACATTTAACTGTTTTAGTCTGTGGTGCAGTTGAAGGTGCTATATTATTTTTTCTTTTTGAATTTTTATGCTTAAATAGATTTTTGCTGGTTATTGGTGGTCTGGGAGCAGGCACCGTCTCTACGGGGATGGGGTAATGAGGGGATGGCAGGGGGAGAGAAGCTGCAGAGAGGTGTGTAAGACTACAACTCTGCTTCCTGGTCCCAACCCTGGATAGTCACGGTTTGGAGGATTTAAGAAAATTGGCCAGATTTCTAGAAATGAGAGCTGCTCCATCCAAAGTGGGATGGATGCCGTCTCTCCTAACAAGACCAGGTTTTCCCCAGAAGCTTTGCCAGTTATCTATGAAGCCCACCTCATTTTTTGGACACCACTCAGACAGCCAGCAATTCAAGGAGAACATGCGGCTAAACATGTCACTCCCGGTCCGATTGGGGAGGGGCCCAGAGAAAACTACAGAGTCCGACATTGTTTTTGCAAAGTTACACACCGATTCAATGTTAATTTTAGTGACCACCGATTGCCGTAACCGGGTGTCATTACTGCCAACGTGAATTACAGTCTTACCAAATTTACGTTTAGCCTTAGCCAGCAGTTTCAAATTTCCTTCAATGTCGCCTGCTCTGGCCCCCGGAAGACAATTGACTATGGTTGCTGGTGTCGCTAACTTCACATTTCTCAAAACAGAGTCGCCAATAACCAGAGTTTGATCCTCGGCGGGTGTGTCGTCGAGTGGGGAAAAACGGTTAGAGATGTGAACGGGTTGGCGGTGTACACGGGGCTTCTGTTTAGAACTACGCTTCCTCCTCACAGTCACCCAGTCGGCCTGCTTTCCCGGCTGCTCGGGATCTGCCAGAGGGAAACTAACGGCGGCTAAGCTACCTTGGTCCGCACCGACTACAGGGGCCTGGCTAGCTGTAGAATTTTCCACGGTGCGGAGCCAAGTCTCCAATTCGCCCAGCCTGGCCTCCAAAGCTACGAATAAGCTACACTTATTACAAGTACCATTACTGCTAAAGAAGGCCGAGGAATAACTAAACATTTCACACCCAGAGCAGAAAAGTGCGGGAGAGACAGGAGAAGCCACCATGCTAAACCGGCTAAGAGCTAGTAGCTGCGCTATGCTAGCAGATTCCTAAAAACACACAAAGTGAATAATGTGTAAATAATTTAGAGGTGATTCAGCAGAGGGAGTGCTTTAGTTAAGGCACGTGAAGATTACACTGTGAAACAAATCGTTATCTAGTTAACTGGATCAATCTAACTGCGCAGATTAAACAGCTAACAGATACAGCAAAACACTGCTGTAGTGGAAGTGATACAATACCGCAGTGAGAGCCAACCACCAGTAGAGGCAAGCAAGAGCTGTCAAAAAAAAGTTTCCCTATTCTTTTCTATTCTATTCTATTCCTATTCTATCCCATATTCCTGAAAATGAAAAAGAAATCTTTCTTATTTTGGAAATTGTACGAATTAAAAAAGTGGTAACATTTTATTAGCCCACCCTGTATAATAGGTTGGGTGATTGATTTTAAATACTCCATGTAATTGTACTTATTTCCCATTATCTGTCTGTGTTTACAGAACCACACGCACCCATAATCTCAAACATAAATCCTCAGCAATACGAATCATGCATGCTGGAGAATTGCACACATTCCTGTGTGCTTGTTAAGTCCTAGTTATATTCAGTGACCCTGAAAATCTGTTGAAGCCTTCAATACAAAAACTCGTCTTGTCCTTCTGCCTCACCCTCAAGTCCACCTCTGCTGACCTGTACACTCTGGCCGGCACTCCAGACTGTGTGAGGTGACGAACTCGAACAGCCCTATACAGCCCTATCTGTTTATTAACCAGTTCTTGTCCACAGAGCCTCCATACAGAAAAGACAAATACAGCACATGTAAAAGTAGAATTTGATAACATGACTGCTGCACATTCACACAAAACTCTTGAATGGACACTTTGTAAATTTCTGCAACACAAAAAGAGGCTTCTGGCCAGGGGACTTAAGCTGACTTCCACTGATCAGTGTATCGCAAATAATATGACAAGAATCAATCAGAGATTTCTGACATCCGCCGATCCGGATCACTTCCAAAATTTAATGGTGTCTTCCATGGCCTAATATGTATCCGTAGTGAAATTTGGTGAGAATCCATAAAGTTGTTTTGACGTAATCCTTCAAAGCTTATGTAAAGTGACATCTTGATCCAGAATTCGGATTTGGATCTGGATCACCACCAAAAGTCAGTGGAGTCTTCCATGGCCTAATATGTATCCGTGGTGAAAATCCATGCAGTAGTTTTGATGTAATCCTGCTAACAGACAGACAGACAGACAGACAAATAAATAAATGCAGGTGATTTTATTACGTCCTTGGCGGACGTAATCTCGCTCATCTTCAACCGCTTATCCAGGATTGGGTCACGGGTAGCAGATGTAATAAAACTTGAAAATGTAGCCATCATAAGAGTAAAATCATCAGAATACTAAACAGTTAAACTTAATCGGGTCTGCTGACCAGGTACAAAGATAAGAGCACCACGACGGACTGAATGCCCATCATTTGAAGTCATGGCAGAAAACTCTTTTTGTGTTGTTGTGTTGAACTTCTGTTTTGTTGTGGAGCTTTACAAAGTGTTTGTTTTTAAGTGTTTTGTGTGAATTTTCAGCAGACCTGATCAAATAAAGTTGTTGCAGCAGCTACAGGTTATATTTGTTTTCTGTGCTTGCAAGCATTTTATTCTTTTTTTAATTTCCAAGACATTTTTTTAATGCAACTGCCTGTTTTTGAATTGATGCAGTTTTTATGTGTGTGTGTGTGTGTTTTATGTATTTGCTCATGTTGTCTTAATTTGGAATTGGTGTGACCTCTATTTATCACCAAAGCAAACATTCCACTTATTAGATGAGACACACAGGTGTTGATTCAACACTGAATTATTAGACATATTGCAGTGGGGGTGCACACCAAGTTGTCATCTGACACAAAGGTGCAGCTGTGCATGAAGCATTGTTTTGTTTTTTTTGCTTCTCTTGTGGTTGTTTTTCACATCATGTGGGATTTATTGCAATCTTTGTGCACACCTTTTTATTCAGAGTGCAAGCTGTCTATGGTGCGGTGGAGACGTCACAATCATCTGTCTTGAGAAACTTGATTGTCTAGTTTCTGGTGGGTGTGTGCATCATGTCATATCCTGGTTATCTTTCACCCAGCCGGTGCCAACATCCTGCAGCTGTCCTGTATTTGAAGAATGGCCAGGAGACGCATTCAGAGATCAAAGAGCGAGAACATTTCACAGTTGTCCACACTGAGATTTAAGTGCACAAAGTCCTCTGAGCTGCAGAAATGAGGTGTCGAGGTGAGATTTTAATTCATTGGGTGAATGTTGTTATGTGACTACAGTTTTCTATGTTATTTGCTCTTTGTGGCCCAACAGGTGTTTTGATTTTTTCTGCTCTCACTGCTGTGGCACTTTTAACATGGCAAATTAAAAACAGTTTCCTTGACATACATGAGGGGGTGAGAGTCATGTTTGGTAAGATGATTTATTTGATTTAAACTCTTCTCATCATATTCATTTGCCTTATGGTGAAAATGCTCTCTGTTCTTTCATTTCAGTGAGTTCACGAGGTACACAAATCCAAACCCGTAAGTGAACATTGTGTCTATTCTTTAAAATTTTGTGAGTCAGATATTTTTATGCTTATTTGGCAGGGAGACATTGTCTGTTCTACACTAAATTATGTTACATGTGATGTCATGTGACCAAAGTATTTACAACATATTAGCAAACTGAACTGAATGAACGGAAAAAAAATATAAAAATTGTGTGTGTGTGTGTGTGTGTGTGTGTGTATATATATAGCTGTGTTCAAAATTAGCAGTGTTTTTGTGTTATGGAATAGGAACAAATGTGTTAAACATTTCATATAAAATCGAAAAGTGTCATGCATGCAGATTTCTACCAAGGCTAATTTGCAACCCCTATCCCTGGTTAGTCTTTTACTATTTTTTAGCTCAAAATCTTCCTGGCTTTTGTTTCCATACGTGTGCACACCATACTTGGCTGGTGTGTTTGGAGTCGTCATCTTGTTGAGACGCCCATTTCAAGGGCATTTCCTCCTCGGCATAAGGCAACATGACCTCTTCAAGTACTCTGATGTACTGGAATTGCCATCGTGACCCAGCATCAGAACATGAATAAATGAGGCATGATTAACAACCTTGTCAAACCTAAGTTTGCTCTGCAGTGTTTTTAATACTGTGATATCCCCAGCATTTCGCTACATTTCATCTCTCCATTTGACTTTTTTTTTCTCAGGTACATCGGCACCCTCAGGGAGCTGTGACCTCTCCATAAGCTGTCCAGCTGATCATTACTCTGTACAAATCAGGAGCGGCATGGCAAATGTTTTGGGTCCTCGTATCTGTTTTGATGGTAAAATGTATGCATTAATAAGCAATTGTGACACGTGACTGTTACTAATGAACACATGGTTGCAGCTTCAGTCAAACAAAATGTTTTTGCATCTCAACAGCATCATGAGTCACGCGATGAATAACATTGGACCAGGACTGAACATTGTAGTGGTAAATGGTGTGTAAAATCCTCTGCGAGATCTGTAACACACAATCCTTGAACATTAACAATACTTTTGTTTTTAGGTGAAAATGGTGCCGTGGAAAAGTTGGGGTATCTTGACATGATAAATGGAGGTGAGGACCTTAAGTTTTTTTTAAAGATTCAAGGTTTGTGGAAATAAGGGAAATGCTGACATCTTTTGTTTCTTCACTTTAATTAAAGTGGAAGCAGACATTCTGGAGTACTTGCAGGCGATTCAACCTGGAAAGATTGTTTTGGTGGCTTCATTTGACGATGTGACACCAAAGTGAGTTTACTATTCAATTACTGAACATATGACCCAATGCGTCACTTTCTTTGAATGCCGAACTACTCTGAGGCAGAATGACAGATGAAATGAGGCGTGTCCTGGCTGGAATGGGAAGCTCTTTGATCAACTCCGTTCAACAGCGAGACAGCTGGGTGTTTGCTGGACAAGCAGGCGTAGACAAGATGAGTCCTTTTGAAATGGTTAGTAACTGCGTTCATGGTTGTCATTTATGCTTTCTGGGTCAATCCAGACTTTCTGTCTTAAAATACCAATATGTTTCCTCTTCTATCAGCAAGTTGCTAACAATGCCAAAGCCAATGCTTTTGAGGGATGGCCAGAGGCCGTGGAAGTCACAGGCTGCTTTCCCAAGAATGTTCAACCAGCTGATGGACAAATGGTAACTGTGGAAAACTGACCTGGAGAAAAAGACATTTCTTTTTAAATTACATTAAAAAAAAACAAAAAACTTGCCACTAATTATATATGGAATATGGGTTTTAAATAGGGAAAAAAGTGTAAAATGAGGTGAGACAATCCATGAAATGTTTTAAACTGTTGACAGTTGTGCTATAGCGCTAATATATCATCTGACACACTGTGGATTTTGCATAATACCCTAATCTGCTCCCAATATGCCAGTGCCTGGTCTCACCGGACTAAATTAGCAGCATTCACTGAGAGTTCTGGAAGGTGGGAATTCATTATCTAACTTTCATTCAAGAACAGCTCCCAAGCTATTGTAGTTTGCGCTTTGTTGTGTTTCCTGTCATTTATTTAAATATTTTCAAACACTGCATTGTTTTTCTGTGGTTCTTTTAGCTCACACATAACGTTTTGTTGCTATTTTTCGGAACTGTGACAATTTCAATTTATTTCCTTTATATAGCGCCAAATCACAACAGAGTTGCCTCAAGGCGCTTCACACAGGTAAGGTCTAACCTTAGGGCCCTGTCCCACTGCCGTTTAGGAGGATTTGCGCATGAAATGAGGAGACAAAAGCTGAGCGTCCGCAACAAAGGTGGGCGGAAATGACAGATGTCCCGGGGTGGGTCAGCGACTACATGAGGAAGAAAAGCGGATATAACAGGGAACAGAAGCGAAGGCGACCACGGAGGTGCCCACATGAGGGGCACAGCGGCCGTGATGCACTCCCGTTCACTCTCGGCTTCCGAGTCCCGTTCACGCGCGCGCATGTAAGCAATAATAATAATAAAAAAAAGAAACTCTGCTGCCTGCTGTGGTACTGCTCCTCGCTCTTCCCCCCAAAACTCTGTCATAATTGTGTTTATAAACCAGTCACCATTTGTTTTATTATACATCTGTGTAGTTAATTAATAAAATATTCTCCACAGACGAACTCGCTCGCGCGCGCACATAAGAAAAAATTCCTCTCCCCCTGCTGTGGGGCTGCTGCTCGCTCCAAAAACTCTCTCATAATTGTGAAATGAAGGACAAAAGAGACATAAGTCTGCATGCGCAACATACCATTTGCGACCGTGATGTGGCCGTGCTAGGCACGCGTCATATCTGGTTTGCACGCTGTCCCGGTCCGCCGCCAAGCCGCGCCAACCCATCGGTTGCGGATATCAGCGGATGACAGGAGATATGCGGCACGCATGGTTGTGTATGTCCTGCGTATGTCTTCAGTATGTGTTCAGGCACTGATGCGGATCTCATCCGCAGCGGACATGCATGCCTCTGCGGATGATCCCGGACGTGTTCAGATGGCGGCCGACTCATACAGGAATGTTACACTGATATTGCGGTTGTTTGGTGGATGTGGGCCACTTTTGTGCGCATTCAATCCACAAATCCTCCTAAACGCCAGTGGGACAGGGCCCTTACCAACCCCCAGAGCAACAGTGGTAAGGAAAAACTCCCTCTGAGGAAGAAATCTGGTCTGGACTGCAGGCAGGCCAGTCTAGTACCCGCACTCTTTTACTACAAAGCCACGCTGTTGTAACACGTGCAGAATGTGGCTTGGCATTGTCTTGCTGAAATAAGCAGGAATGTCCCTGAAAAAGACGTTGCTTGGATGGCAGCATGTGTTGCTCCAAAACATTAATGTACCTTTCAGCATTGATGGTGCCATCACAGATGTGTAAGTTGTCCATGCCATGGGCACTAACACACCCCCATACCATCACAGATGCTGGCTTTTGAACTTTGCGCTGGTAACAGTCTGGATGGTCTTTCTCCTCTTTTGTCCAGGGGACACAACGTCCATGATTTCCAAAAACAATTTGAAATGTGGACTCATCAGACCACAGCACACTTTTCCACTTTGCGTCTGTCTATTTCAAATGAGCTCGGGCCCAGAGAAGGCGGCGCCGTTTCTGGATGTTGTTGATGTATGGCATTCACTTTGCATGGTAGAGTTTTAACTTGCTCTTGTAGATGTAGTGACAAACTGTGTTAACTGACAATGGTTTTCTGAAGTGTTTCTGAGCCCACTCGGTAAGATCCTTTACACAATGATGGTTTTTAATGCAGTGCCACGTGAGGGATCAAAGGTCACAGGCATTCAATGTTGATTTTCGGCCTTGCCGCTTATGTGTACAAAGTTCTCCAGATTCTCTGAATCTTCTGATTATATTTTGGACTGTAGATGATGGAATCCCTAAATTCCTTGCAATTGAACATTGAGCATTGAAACATTGTTCTTAAACTTTTGGACTATTTTTTCACACAGTTGTTCACAAAGTGATGACCGTCACCCCATCTTTGCTTGTGAACGGCTGAGCCTTTTGGGGATGCTCCTTTTATACCCAGTCATCACACTCACAATTAGTGTCCTCAGTTCCCAAATGCTTATTGAGTGTTGTTAGAAGGAAAAGTGCTGTAACGCAGTGGTAAACATACCACTGTCCCAACTTTTTTGAAACGTGTTGCAGGCATCCATTTCAAAATGAGCAAATATTTGCACAAAAACAATAAAATTTATCAGTTTGAACATTAAATATCTTGTCTTTGTGGTGTATTCAATTGAATATAGGTTGAAGAGGCTTTGCAAATCATTGTATTCTGTTTTTAATTTACGTTTTACACAACGTCCCAACTTCATTGGAATGGGATGTATTCTACAATTATTCGTCAATCACTCACTCACTCATCTTCAACCGCTTACTCCAAAGGGTTGCGGGGGGGGGGGGGGGGTGTCTGGAGCCTATCTCAGCAGTCATAGGGTGTGAGGCTGGGTACACCCTGGACAAGAGGTCAGTCTGTTACAGGGCCACATAGAGACAGACAAACACATTCACAACCACATGCACACCTACGGACAATTTAAAGTTTCCAATCCACCTAACTTGTGTTTTTGGATGTAGGAGGAAGCTGGAGCACCCGGAGAGAACCCACACAAACACAGAAAGGCCACAGGTGGGAATCAAACCATGACCTTGCGTTATGTCACAATGACCGAAAATGTGGAAAGGTCAACCTTTTTTTCTTGAAGGGTCAAATTCATAAAATCTGTTATGATGGTCCGATTATGACAATTTTGGTGACCAATAACCAATAAGACAACTTACATAGACCATTATGCCAGTCTTAGCTATGAAAATACAATTATGTCAGATAAGATGGGTCTATTGATTAACTTTATCCAACTTCAAAATGGTTATGACATCAAAATTGATCATAATTGGCCTCTTTTACATCAAGCACATTAATTAAATATAAAAATTGCGTAAGTATGTTTTTTGTGAATATAAAGAAAATCAGAATACAAAAGCAAAGAAGACAGAGACATTTTAGAGTACACTATGGCTAATTTATTAAAATAATTTTTTATGATTCATTGTTTCCATTACACAACATACACTTGATACCTCAAGTATCAGAACCATTCAAAATAAGTTCAATACACCCACTGACATTTTTTTTTTTTTTTTTTTTGTTATTAGTACCAAATTGACAAATTTTAGTTACCTTAAAGGAGCATTCCATAAAAATTAAACTGATTACCACCCATGTTATGAAAAAACATATATTAATATGATTTTGGTAAAACTATGATTTGATGTGATCTGACATCATTTGAAGTATATTTGGGTGTAAATAGAGGGAAAAGGGTACAAACAACCAAAACAAGACATCTTAGGGCAAAAAATATCAATTTTCTTAGAATCACATTTTCTGATTCATTGTTAACTTTACACATCATAATTTGCAAGTTCAAGCATCAGAGCCATGAGCTATAAATTGTGTTTTCAATGTAAGTTCTAAGAGGTACCTTTTTCCTCTTGTAATAAATGTAGATCCAAAACTGCATAATTCTGAAATTAGATTAAAAATAAATGCATTCAAAGGACATTCTATATAAATTCCAAACTGAAAATACTGCATTTTAAGTGTTTTGTTGTGTTAGCTACTTAAAGCAATCAACTTGGGTTTAAACAGCCTTCTGCACAGCACCCACAGGCACCCATGCAACACTGACCACTCTTAAAGCACTTACAGGCTGCAGTCTTGCATTTTGCCTCACATCCCTTTTTCCCTCTATTTACACCCAAATATACTTCAAATGATGTCAAATCACATCAAATCATAGTTTTACAAAAACCACATTAATATATGTTTTTCCATAACATGGGTGGTAATCAGTTTAATTTTTTATGGAATGCCCCTTTAAGGTAACTAAAATTTGTCAATTTGGTACTAATAACGACAACAACAACAAAAAAATAATAATGTCAGTGGGTATATTGAACTTATTTTGAATGGTTCTGATACTTGAGGTATCAAGTGTATGTTGTGTAATGGAAACAATGAATCATAAAAAATGATTTTAATAAATTAGCCATAGTGTACCCTAAAATGTCTCTGTCTTCTTTGCTTTTGTATTCTGATTTTCTTTATATTCACAAAAAACAAACTTATGCAATTTTTATATTTAATTAATGTGCTTGATGTAAAAGAGGCCAATTATGATCAATTTTGATGTCATAACCATTTTGAAGTTGGATAAAGTTAATCAACAGACCCATCTTATCTGACATAATTGTATTTTCATAGCTAAGACTGGCATAATGGTCTATGTAAGTTGTCTTATTGGTTTTCATGTGCAAGAAAACATAATTAGACAACAAAATTGTCATAATCGTACCATCATAACAGATTTTATGAATTTGACCCTTCACGAAAAAAGGGTTGACCTTTCCACATTTTCAGTCATTGTGACGTAACGCAAGGTCCAAGATAGGTCAAACTATATATTTTTGAACTCTACTTGTCAAGATGAGTAATTTGATATGCATATCAAAAGGATTGGACCATTTCTGAATTTTGACCCAAAAATGGGGGTTTTTGGCCCAAAAATGGCCAAAAAATGATTTTTATTTTTGGCATTGCCCCTGATGTGAAACCTTACTATATAAGGACTTGATCTAGCATAGATGCCTGCTTGTAACAAGAAATGCCAAAAAAAATTTTTTTGGAAGCACTTTTCTGCCTTCTGCTGGCTGTCTATTATGTTCTTGTTATCATATCAACCCAGTCTCCCGGCATGTCGTGATTCAGCAGCACAAAATATACATTAATCTATTGGTTTGTGATATTGTCACTTAAAAATGCAAAATGTTCGTTATGGAAGCACAAATTTATTCTAATACATTCTGTGACGGCTGCATGAAATTAAAAGTGAAGCGGGGGGTCGGGTGGTTAGGGTTAGGGGAAGGAGTAGGATTAGGTTATGGTTAAGGTTAGGGTTGGGGGTAGGGGTAACAGCACTCAATAAGTGTTTGGAAACTGAGGACACTAATTGTGAGTGTCATGATTGTGTCTAAAAGGAGCATCCCCAAAAGGCTCAGTAATTCACAAGCAAAGATGGGGCGAGGAACACCACTTTGTGAACAGCTGCATGAAAAAATAGTCCAACAAGCATCCAAAAATAAAATAAAAAATAAAACATAAACATAAATAAGAACAGAATACAAATCATTTTATTCTGTTTGTATTTACATTTTACACAATGTCCCAACTTCACTGAACTTGAGGTTGTATCTCACATTTTCTGTACTTAATTATCAAAAGTAAATTTCTCATCTAAAATGTACTTTAAGTAAAAGTACTGAGTAAAACTAAAATCCAAAATGAGTGAAGAGTGAAACAGCGACACCAAAAGAAAGCCAGTGAGGTGTCTGGAGAAACCAGGAGGGGGCCTCAGCCCCTATAAAAGGCTGGATCCGCCTCTGGCAGAGCAGTTAGTGTTGGTGACAGGATGAGTGAGCAACAGGTGGATGTACGTAGCTGTAAATAAAGCTTACGTTCTTTTTCCTGGAAGACCCACACACTTTACTGTTTAACACAACAGGCAGGCTCTTGTGAAACACAACAGTCATTTGTAGCTGCACAGTTGTGCCAAATTTAAGGGAAAGTATAAAAAAAAAAAAATGCAAACATCACCACCACCAACCACTGCAAAGTCGGGCTGGGTATTGATTCCGATTCTTAACCCTCTGGAATCCAGGGTATCATTGGCTGTTTTTGACTACTTTTGGTTTTACCTTTATAATTTACCTTTAAAAAGTGTTTACCTGGCCTTGTTTGATGTCATTTTTTTTCAGCACAACCTCACCTGCGTGCCTTTACACTTTCTCATTCATTCTAACCTACTGTATTAACACAGTGAACATAAAATCATACAAAAACATAAAATCCAAGTAGAAAAAAGTTTTTTTTTTTTGACTGAAAACCACAAACTTGTTTAACGAACCATTTTCATAACTTAAAATGTAAATATACACATGTACAAATGTAGCACAAAAACAAAGTTAAATACAACTATTTACATAAATGCAGGAAATGTTTTAGGTGTTTTTTTTTTTTGGTACAATTATTTACAAAACAGTCAGATATCACTATAAGATTTAGAATGTAAATATAAATTGTACATTTCAAAAACATATAGTGCAGGAAATGGGAACACTAAACTATTTACAAAACAATCAGATGTCAAAATAAGATACAACACATTATTTGTGCCACTCAAAAAAACAATTCCTGTCCAACACAACACAAAGAGGCAGGCCTGACACTTCCACTGTGTGTCACTCCTCTTGTCCACCTGAAGGCACCGTTGGCACCTCATTCTGCCTTTTGTGGCTTTTTGGTGAGGATCTGTGCCTGTCACAATTGGCACAGGAATGTGGTTCTGGTTCCTGTACTGTGGGACATCTGTTTTGTTTGTGCCACACAGTTGACACACCAGCTCCACCATAAAGTCCTTGTGTGTCATGGGCTGCACTTGCGTGACACTGCTGATCTCACGATGCAAGATGAATGCATTTGTGGTTGCAGTGTCAAGGAAGTGCAGCAACACTGTCCTGTACCAGCGTGCAGTTTTCTGATGGGTGTAGTAGTACTGGATGAGCTGGTCAGATAGGTTGACTCCACCTTTATTATAAGCCAACACTGGGGTAGGGCAGGGAATGTGTTTCACCGTCAAGCGTCCATTCTTCGCATTCTTCACCCTTCTCTACACTGTCTCACCAAAAAACACATGATGGATGGTGCAGCACACAGACACCTCCCATGTGTCCATCCACTTTACAAACACCAGAGCCCCCTCTCATATCCATCTAATAGATCCTCTTTCAGATTTTTTTTTGTGAGAACATTTACCCTCCCTCTGGGGCATCCTCGTGTGTTCTCCCTGTATGTACCACATGTCCCAAACTTCATGTTAGCCAGGTCCATGAACAGATTGTCCATGTAAATGTGATACCCAGTACCAAGCGAGGATGGCTGGATCAGGTTCATGACCACATCGTATGACAGCCTGTGCTCGCTTGGTCACAGTGTTGCCAGTGTAAATGGTGAACTTGAGTGTGTAGCCATTACTTGAAACAACACAAAAAGTTTCATGCCCCATTTTGCTGGCTTGTCCTTCAAATATTGAGTCATTCCAGTTTTTGCCTTCGTCACCAACATCCTTTCATCCACTGCCAGCTCCCTCCTTGGGTGGTAATAAGCCTGGCAGGCACTGAGGATGTCATCATAAACAGGCCTGACTCAAAACAGTTTGTCATGATCTGGTGTCCCCTTTTTTTCTATCATTTTCTACATCCTCATCCGGATCACTTAGGTGGATGTTCCAGAATATTGATCTAAATCTGAATTTGGACATTACTTTCGCTGTAAAGGGCTCAGACAAAATATTATTTTGTTTCCAGTAATCCTGTAGACTTGACAGCGACACCAACAACATGTATATCAGAAGTCCAAATTTGTACAGATCTTCCATTTCGATGTCTGTCCAGTTGTATTTTTTTCCCTAATGCCTTGTTTTTTGTAGCAATTTTATTGGTGTTGGTGCAAATTGTTCTAATTGTGTCAGTTGCAAAAAACAAAAGAAAAAGGTGTTTGAACTTTGGGTGGAAAGTGCATCAACCTGGACTACTGGTGTTCTCTGAGGCTGAAATCTGCTTACTGCTGGAGCGGTGTCTGCGTCCTCTTCTGTGTTCCAGCAGTCAGCGCTGGGGCGTGTCTTTGCTGCCTGTCCGAGCAGAGATCTGGATCTGGAAAAAGAAGTGCACGCTCCGACCCTCTGTTCAGATCTCCATGTGCATGTTGGTGGATCCACCTGCTTTGGTTGTTCCTCCAGAACAAAAGAGGGATCATCTCTTTCAGCACCAGAATCCTCACTGTCTGTTTCAGACTCTGATGACATGCTGCGTGTTCCGTCTTCCTCCAGTTAAAAAAATAACTGAAGAGCTTCTCCACATTCATAAAACACCTCCTTTTTACAAACCCCCCCCCCCCAAACAACAACAAAACACTAACCACACACACTTTCCACCAGTAATAAAGAGAAAGTGACCACACAATCAGACCCACATGGGGTGGGTGGGCTGTGATCAAACACACGTGGGGTTAGTGACTTCTGACTGTTGGAAAATTCACGAGCCAGCCAACCAATGAGGAAGAAGGAGTCATATTTCTTCCCACCACTGTTGCTGCTGCAGTAGAGAAGGAAATTATTCTTTTGGCTGCGTGTGTGTACATAAACGTGCAGCGAAAATTGACAATAATATTCATGAAAATGCATAACATAAAAAATACTCATAAGTTAAGTTAAACTAGGCCTATTAACAAAATTTAAAAAGTACTATGAAGGTTGAAGTCTCCATGTTCAACACAAATTGAAAGGGAGCCTCAGAGTGCAGCAGATTGTTATGTCCGCTTAATTAGGTCATGTGACTTTTTATGCAAGGGCACATCATTCGACTCCAGAGGGTTAAGCTTCAGAATCAATTATTTCGATTAGATCCAATCCAATATCAATTTGGGTTTTTTGAAAAGCCATTTTAAAACCATTTTATGAGCTACTACTTCACAAAATTTGGCTCTCAAAATGCAGGCAGTAGTGTTTCAGAGAGTTATAAATTAAAACATTTTCAGGGGTAAAATGGGCCCAGCCTCCACTACAAAACTTGAGCCTGCAGTGCACTGTGCGGCAAACTGCAGGAGCAGCGGGGGGAAAGTTCTTCCAAGTTCCCCTGCTATAGGAAAAAAGAGCTGTGGGAAAAGTTCTCTGACATACCACAGAACCTTAATGCACTGTCCCACAGAAAGCACTTGAGGAACAACAACAACAACAAAAAAAACACTGTGAATTAAATGGCAGACGACTCTTTTGTTACCTGCAACAACAGAGTCCCGGTTGTCATGATTGACATCTTTAAATGGCTTTGACAGAGGCTGATGAATAAACTGTGGACACGCTGTTTCTAAATCAGAACCAGCGTGTCCACAATCAATATAGAGAAATGATCATTTTTTTCCGTTCGAAACAGCCATGCCGGCAAGTTTTATCAGTGGAAGGCACTGCGTTCCAGCTGTAGAGGACTGTATATCTGCTCGCTGAACAGATGTGCTCCTGCTTTCACCTCTGCAAACAGGCATTGCCCAATCAAATTTCTTCTACTTTTATATTGTAGTAAGGAGTAACGAAGATGTTTAAGGGAAGTATACATTTTATTGAGGAAATGTAGTGGAATAAAAGTAAAAGTCACCAGAAATGTAAATAATGAAGTAAAGTACATATACATCAAAATTCTACTTAAGTACACTACTTCATTACATTACAGCACTGATCAAATGCACTACACTTCTCACTCATGGTAACAGCAACAAGACACTTAACTACACTTAACTAAACCAACTGAACTACATATACACAATAAATCAATAACACTAACAACACTGTCAAACTAACATGAACCACAATAACATTTAAAATGCCAAACTCCCATGGTGCATTGCAGCACAATGTCCATTGTTTACTGGTTAGATAAATTTCCTAATTCTCCAAAATTATTAGTCCTATCAACTTTCTGTTTTCTCAGCATTCATCCTTGACCCAAAAGACACACAGTTTCTGTGTGATCAAAGCCATACACGTATGTACACAGCAGCCACTTAGCTATTATAATATAGATAACAATAAGCAGAATACATGAAAGACTTTCTCCTCAAACATACAAGGTCCTTCACAAAATAAAATTGCAATAATATAAAACACAGTAATTAAGAAGGAAATGAAAGAAAAAACAAAAAATAGAAAACATAAAAGGAATTTCAAGCATTCATATAAAACCAGTTTGCCATCACAGACTGTAGGCAGCTCAGAACTAAAACGTTTAAACTCAAACTCTACTTCCTAACTTGACTTGGTAAACATGCCAAAATACATAATTTGTAGAGATCCTGCACCAAAGTAAATTCATACTGTTTGTGAAAAGCTTTGACACTGTATTTTTCCAGGATACTTTACAGTGTATAGGAAGATCACTTTGTTGGATATATTTAATGTGAATGTGGACCTGGCTCTACATGTGTGACATGAAATAAAAATACAGTAAGTTAAGATTTTATTTCAGATATTTTAATTTTAATCTCAATTTGGGAGCACAATGTGATAGATGATATGTCTGATACGGTGAACATTTGACAAATTAAAAACTCCTTTGTTATTTGTCAGACTAGAAAATATCCATAAATTTCATATAAGTGTATGGGTTCGTCTCTTGTGATTCATTTGCGGGATTCGTAGAAGGAAATAAGAGGCATCAGCAGTGGTATGACAGGATCTTGTTTCTTGTATATTCGTCCGTGAATTGTTCTGTAATTTATGTTTGTAGCATGGCCCAAGCAGAGGGTCACCCCTTTGAGTCTGGTCTGCTTGAGGTTTCTTCCTCAGAGGGAGTTTTTCCTTACCACTGTTGCTCTGGGGGTTGGTAAGGTTAGACCTTACCTGTGTGAAGCGCTTTGAGGCAACTCTGTTGTGATTTGGCACTATATAAATGAAAATAAATTGAAATTGAAAAATCAGAAAAAGGATTCAGCCGTGCATGCATGTCAGGATACTATTGCAGTGATCATTATGTCTGTGAAGCTGTAATGATGTTTGGATTGATAGTGAAGCTCTTCAGCAGAACTGGTTAAGTCAAATAATGGTTATTTGGCTCTCCATGGAGTTTATCGTCTATGGCATTCAAACATGGGCATTTCTAAAACCATGTTTACATCCCTGGTGGTAAGATCCATAAGGTTTTTTTTGCCCCTCATCAAAAACATTTTAAATGCAGGTGTTTGAAAACTTGTTCGTTATCAAATGTGGTGTGCAGAATGGAGATACATTCATGTTTTAGCTTTGGAAAATTGTGATCATATGTGTCATCGCAAGTGTTAAAACAGTTCTTTAAAAAACAAATTTAACAGCCAAAGTCATTGTTCGGTGGAAGCTTTCATGATGTCATATGAAAGTTGCAGTCTGCTGATGAAGACAAGATGCTGCCCAAGTCTGGCAGGAATGTTTCTTCAGCTGAATGATGCAACATGAATCTCACTTAGTCTTACATTAGTATGATGGTCTCAGCATTGCACGTGTACTGAAAACAGCACTGTGTGATTAAAAGACAAACTGAGAAAAGCCCTGAGCAGGATATCTCAAAAACACATGAACTGATCTGAATGAAATTTGGTGAAGAAATAAGCCTTGGGCTAATGCTGAATACAGTTTGGTCAAAGGTCAGACCTTCATCAAAAGCAAGTAAATTAAAATCAACGTAACTGAATGGCTCAAGGAAGCTATAAAAAGTACAACCCCAAGACAGAAAAATGTGGGGATGGTACAGAAAATGGAAGAAAAAGAATTAGTATAAATAATTTGACTTCTGTTTCAATGCAGACAGCATGAACACAAAAATATTTCATGTTTTGTGTGGTCAACTTCATTTCATTTATTAACATATATCTACTCTTGCTTTTAAGGCTGGCAACACATTTGATTAAAAGTTGGGATGCTGACGCTTCACAACTTTGTAATGTTGTTCCTTCTCACAACACTGAAGAGGTTTTGACATTGAGTATACCAGGTGATGAAACTTTTCAGGTGTTAAATTATTTCCACAAATAATTGTTAACGTGCAACAGTATGGGGTCATCCTTTCATTGTTTGATTATTTTTTTTTACAATTATCCACACGTTCTCCATTTTGGACAATTCAGGACTACAAGTAGGCCAGTCCAGTACTCGCACCCTCCACTGCCACAGTCATGCCCTTGTAAAGATTGTGGTCTTGCCTTTTTTTTATTATTATTTTTGAGATATACCTGGAAAAGATGTCATCTTGAAAGCAACATGTGCTGCTGTATAATTTTAGTGTACATTCCTGCATTAATCTGCCATCACAGCAAATTAGTTTTGCCAAGGCACTGACACAACCCCATACCATGAGGCACTATGCCTTTTGGACTTTTTGCTGGTAACAGTCTGGATTAGGCATGTGAATCTCATCAATGACAATGATTCAGTATGCATCTCGATACGATACATATAGCGATACATGACGATACAATGTGATACGATTCACCCCTGTTCCGATACTATGCGATTTGATATAGATTTGATGGCAATTCAAGTCCTCACAATGCGATGTGATGCGATTCAACATGATGCAAAGAAATTATACCAAAAATTTCAATAGAAAATAAGAAGCTGCAATATATATATACAACCCCTGGCAATAATTATGGATTCACCGGCCTCGGAGGATGTTCATTCAGTTGTTTAATTTTGTAGAAAAAAAGCAGATCACAGACATGACACAAAACTAAAGTCATTTCAAATGGCAACTTTCTGGCTTTAAGAAACACTATAAGAAATCAAGAAAATAAATTGTGGCAGTCAGTAACAGTTACTTTTTTAGACCAAGCAGAGGGAAAAAAAATATGGACTCACTCAATTCTGAGGAATAAATTATGGAATCACCCTGTAAATTTTCATCCCCAAAACTAACACCTGCATCAAATCAGATCTGCTCGTTAGTCTGCATCTAAAAAGGAGTGATCACACCTTGGAGAGCTGTTGCACCAAGTGGACTGACATGAATCATGGCTCCAACACGAGAGATGTCAATTGAAACAAAGGAGAAGATTATCAAACTCTTAAAAGAGGGTAAATCATCACGCAGTGTTGCAAAAGATGTTGGTTGTTCACAGTCAGCTGTGTCTAAACTCTGGACCAAATACAAACAACATGGGAAGGTTGTTAAAGGCAAACATACTGGTAGACCAAGGAAGACATCAAATCATCAAGAAAGAAAACTTAAAGCAATATGTCTCAAAAATCGAAAATGCACAACAAAACAAATGAGGAACGAATGGGAGGAAACTGGAGTCAACGTCTGTGACCGAACTGTAAGAAACCGCCTAAAGGAAATGGGATTTACATACAGAAAAGCTAAACGAAAGCCATCATTAACACCTAAACAGAAAAAAACAAGGTTACAATGGGCTAAGGAAAAGCAATCGTGGACTGTGGATGACTGGATGAAAGTCATATTCAGTGATGAATCTCAAATCTGCATTGGGCAAGGTGATGACGCTGGAACTTTTGTTTGGTGCCGTTCCAATGAGATTTATAAAGATGACTGCCTGAAGAGAACATGTAAATTTCCACAGTCATTGATGATATGGGGCTGCATGTCAGGTAAAGGCACTGGGGAGATGGCTGTCATTACATCATCAATAAATCCACAAGTTTACGTTGATATTTTGGACACTTTTCTTATCCCATCAATTGAAAGGATGTTTGGGGATGATGAAATCATTTTTCAAGATGATAATGCATCTTGCCATAGAGCAAAAACTGTGAAAACATTCCTTGCAAAAAGACACATAGGGTCAATGTCATGGCCTGCAAATAGTCCGGATCTTAATCCAATTGAAAATCTTTGGTGGAAGTTGAAGAAAATGGTCCATGGCAAGGCTCCAACCTGCAAAGCTGATCTGGCAACAGCAATCAGAGAAAGTTGGAGCCAGATTGATGAAGAGTACTGTTTGCCACTCATTAAGTCCATGTCTCAGAGACTGCAAGCTGTTATAAAAGCCAGAGGTGGTGCAACAAAATACTAGTGATGTGTTGGAGCGTTCTTTTGTTTTTCATGATTCCATAATTTTTTCCTTTTCCTCAGAATTGAGTGATTCCATATTTTTTTTCCCTCTGCTTGGTCTAAAAAAGTAACCGTTACTGACTGTCACAATTTTTTTTCCTGATTTCTTATAGTGTTTCCAGAAAGTTGCCATTTGAAATGACTTTAGTTTTGTGTCATGTCTGTGATCTGCTTTTTTTTGTACAAAAATAAAGAACTGAATGAACATCCTCCGAGGCCGGTGATTCCATAATTTTTGCCAGGGGGTGTATACGAGGTCTGTTAGAAAAGTATTGGACCTTTTTATTCTTTTCAAAAACCATATGGATTTGAATCATGTGTGATTGCATCAGCCAAGCTTGAACCTTCGTGCGCATGCGTGAGATTTCACGCCTGTCGGTTGCGTCATTCGCCTGTGAGCAGGCTTTGTGTGAGCAGTGGTCCACCCCTCTCCTCTGATTTTTATTGTGAATAAATGTCTGAACGATTTGGAGCTTTGCTGCATCAATTTTTTCCAGAAACTGTGAGAGACCTCCAGGTGGACACCATTCGGAAAATTCAGATGGCTTTCAGGGACGATTTTATGGGGATTACACAGATTAAGGAGTGATTAAGGCAACTTCTGCTCCTAACTGGCAATTAGGATGGGTTAAATGCAGTAAACACATTTCATTGTGCAGGGAACATGTTCCTTTGTGCATATGACAATAAAATTCTTTTGAATCCTTTAATCGTTTGAATCCTTTGAATAAGCAGCACATTTATCAGATTCAACATTAAGGACCCTTTCACACATAGTGCAAAATTTGGACAAAGTGCACACTTAGTGCGCATGACGTAGGAATCGTATGCAAACCGTGTAATATCGTCCCTGCCTCCAACGGCTCATACACTTGTTCCTACAACTATATGCACACACAAGCGCCCGAAAGACAAAGTGTGCGCTGTGCGAACCCATCGCACCCTCTCACGGCAGGTGTCGGCCAAATTCCTGGTGACACGCACGATCATCTAACACCGCTCGTATGGCACTTAGAAAATGTGTGGCCAGTCGCACTCTTGGCACAATAAGAGACTGCAGACAATCACTGTCGTACTCGCAGAGAAATTTGTCTGAGTCCCACACGAGTGTGGCTTTGGTGTGTGCGCTGAGATGACAGGTGTGTCCTCCCACTGAAGCGGCTGTGGAAATCTGTGAATCTGGACATCCCAGCTGGACACCACATACTGTTTGGACAGACATGGACAAACAACTGCCCACCGTGATACGCGTGTCAGTTTGCTGTTATCAAATGTACATAAATAAAAACATATATCACTGTGGCGATGTGCTGCAGCAAGAGAGCGTATGCACGGCACGCAGATGGACAGGCTGCTCCCAGGTGGAAACGGACTGTCAGATAAGAACACGCAGCAGGTTATCTCACTGTCACGTCACCCACGTCACCTCTGTTCCACATGACGTGGTGTCCTGCGATGCGTCGTCCACAAGACGCATGCCCGGTTGGTTGGAGATGCACCAGCAGATGTGGACATGAATGAAATGAGCGAACTGCTTCTCATTCAGTGATTTCATGACTGTATGTCTGTGACCAAGGGTCATTTACAGAGGAACAGAACAGATCGTATTTGTATTGCTCGCTTGATAAATGCAGTGTTTTTATATGGTGTGTGATTTAAATTTTTTTTGTAATACTTCCATGTCCTTCCTGATATGAGGCAGATTCCCGCAGCTTTCAAAGAACAGCTCCGTAGCTCAGTGGTAAAGTCACTGACTGGCAATCACAGGTTTTGGACGGTGCGAGTTTGCATCCAGTGGGTTGTATGTTTTTTGTTTTGTTTTGTTTTTTCTTTTTTCCACATAAGTGGCACGATGTGGTCCCACGGGTACTGGCTGGTTTTTTATATTTCCTCCACATAAGCGGCGCAATGTGCCACAGCTGGCACCGGGTTCGTGCACGCCTGCCCATCGGCGCTATGTTTCGTGGTGCGCTAATTTCGAACTGTTTCGCAGTTTTTCACCGTCCAAACTTCACACTGTGTGAAGGGGCCATAAGGAACAGGAATCAGTTCCCTCATATGTGGAACCTGTTTGATCACACTGTCAGAACTTAAACAATACAATAAACAGTAAAACAATGTCACTCTCAATGAGTGACTTAAAGTGAGTCACTCATTGACAGAGTGCCGCCTTGGCAAAAGTAATCTGAGATACTTTCAGTTTTGCTGAGTTAGGGGATGCAGCAGCAGCCACGGCATTCTTTCCAAACGACCTGTGTCTTGTCAAGTTTCCCATCTTTTTTTAAAAAAGGCCAAAATAATTCCAAACACCTGATTGAAATGTTTTGGGTGCCTCAAAAATCTCTTAAAACTGCTTGTGCTGTTGTCGCGGGCCTCCATTTTGAAATAGATTTGTTGCTGCGGTAGAAATGTGCTTTGCTTTTAGGCTTCTGTCCATGGTGCATTCAATGTGCGTCGGAAAAGAAATCAAGGCAAGCATGCAGTTCCATTGCAGTTTCATCCGTCAATTGAATCAATGCAGACTCAATGAATCGATCCACTCACATCACGCACCTTTGTATCTAGATAACAATTTGTATCAATTAATCTCCACATCACTAGTCTGGATGGTTCTTCTCGTCTTCAGTTCGCAGCACACAACATCAGTGTCTACCAAAAAGATCTGAAATGCTGATTCATCTGAGCAGAAATGTGTTTTGAACATGTCCAAAACAGTCACCACACTCTGGTGAGTGCAACTGTGTGGCATTGTGTGACGTGGTTGTGGCACCTAGTGAAATGTTTGTGGTGTATAATGGCGAGTGCTACAAATGCTTGTCAACACCATGCACACAGCTTCTGTATGAGAGGGGCTTCAGTCTTTCTTGGGTACAGCAATCAGCTGTTGCAATGGCATGGTGACTTAGTGGTTACCACTATTGCCTCGCAGCAAGAAGGTCCTGGGATTGTTTCCCACCTGGTCCTTTCTGTGTAGAGCTTGTATGTTCCCTCTGGCTTCCTCCCACTTCCAAAGACATGCTGATTAGGTGAGGTGGAAACTTTAAATTTACTGTTGGTGTGTGTGTGACATTGTCTTTCTATATGTAGCCCTGTGATTGGCATATTAACAATTTTAACCTAGGACACTACAAACTTAGCTTCTCCTAAAACACTACAGCCTATAAATCCATAAACTTTTTTAATGATTAAGTCCCTTGTATCATTTCGACCAATGTATCAACATTTTAACACCGAAGTCTGAGAGCATGTGCTGGTGCCGCACTTTGCTATATCCACAACACCATGGAACCGCCTCAGGTCCTGGATGGTGACCACCCAGGCAGACAATCAGGCCATTCCCACATATCTCTTGTGTTCCTCAATGTGGAGCCACCTGCATGCTGAATCATACACAAAGGAATGGACCACATGGCCAAAATGTTGGAGTTGATGCTCCCTCAGGATGCAAGTGATACTCCTCATCTTAGTCTCTCTTGGTCATCCCTTGTTTGGTACATATTATACCTATGGATCCGCTGAAGACACCTATTACCAAAGGCATCCTGTCATCATCTTAGGTCACTGATTACCGTCCAAATCTCAACTGTACACTGGAGATTCTCAGGCTACGTATGTTGAACAATCTCTAATCCGATCAACATTTTATGAAAACTTACCTCTTTCATCATCACCTACAACAGTCAATGTTGATAGAACTACAGATAGATAGGGTGTCATAAGTGGTTTGTCATGGTTAGAGGTTCGGGAGGAACTGAACCAAGCAGACTACTGTAGCACCATGGCCTCAATTCGCCCTAATTAACTAAATACATTAATGCTGTCTCAAGAAAAACCTGAGTTTGGAACTGCAGACAAAAGACTGTGTTTTCCCTCTCAGTTGAGAAATTCCTAAGTCATCTGGAGATCTTCAGATAAGTTTGGAGACATCCCCCATGGGCCAACACTGGGATTCACAGCAAAACAAAACTGTAATTCAAAGTTCTTCGAAGGGGAGCCCTTGCCTGTTTATCAGTGAATTTTCGGTCATTATGAATTACATGACATTATAATGGCTTCACGTCAGAATCTGACTTTCTCCAGGCCAGGAGAACCCAAATTTTATGACCTCATGCCAAAGCCAGACCCTCTCAAGACTGCAAGACGATATCGCTTCCACAACACAGGGCCATAAAACTTTGTCTTGATAACAGCTATTATCTTTAGGTTTAAGTGAAGAAAGACATTCTTTTAAAATAAAAGAATTGCATCAGTATTCTTTGATTCACATATATAAAGACTTCTAATGGTGTATTGATTAATCAAACAAAATGCTTTGCATATAATCATTCCATTTTATTGACGTGTTCCAACTGATGTGTGTTTAAATGTGATATTTTTGCCTTATCAATATGTTGATGAAGTATTCTGTTTATGAGAAAGTGGAAGAAGGACAGATCTCAGTTGTCCTTCCAGTTACTGCATGACTATTGGCGTTTTTATCAGAAAACTATGAAGGCTGCTAAATTTAAGTACTTTTCTGATGTTATTGCTTCGAACTGTCAATCCTCGTGTTCTTTTTAAGATTGTGAATTCTGTTTTAAGTGCACCACAAATGGATTGTCTGGAGAGCTCCACTGAACTGTGTGAGAATTTTATGAGTTTTTTCTTAAAAAGGTAGTTGGTATTAGGGCCCTCATTAGTGCTCCTGCTTATGACCCTTCTATCTCAGTGACATGCTCAGCTGTTTTTGACCAGTTTGAGTCTGTCAGTTTGCCGTCTTTGAGAGATATTATTGATCATATGAAGCCTGCTGGTTCTCCAAATGAACCCTTGCCACCTCGTCTTTTTAAAGAGGCTTTTTCATGTTGGCACCATTTGTATTGAATATTATTAATGGGAGTTTGGTTAATGGTATAGTGCCTACCAGTTGCAAGAATGCAGTGGTGACCCCACTTATTAAGAAATCTGGCTTACATTCTTCTGAACTTTCTAATTTTAGGCCAATTTCCAAACTTCCTTTTCTCTCTAAAATTTTGGAGAAAATTGTATACTGCCAGTTGAGTTCTTTTCTAAATAATCATGACACCCTGGAGTTGTTTCAGTCTGGTTTTAAATCCCGTCACAGTACTGAGTCGGCACTGCTGCAGGTTTTTAATGACATTTGTGTAGCTACTGATTCTGGTCACTGTGTTGTTTTGGTCCTGTTGGATCTAACAGCGGCCTTCGATACAGTGGACCATCAGATCCTCTTGTCTCACCTGTAAAACTGGGTGGGCATTAAGTGTGTTGTTTTAGACTGGTTTAGATCCTACCTTTCAGAGAGAAGTTTTTGTGTCGTATTGGAGCTGTTGAATCTTGTGCCACGCTCCTTACATGTGGGGTGCCTCAAGGCTCCATACTTGGTCCGCTTCTTTTTTCATTGTATCTACTCCCAATGGGATCAATTTTTAGGAGACATGATATCTCTTTTCATTTTTATGCTGATGACTGTCAAATTTATCTACCACTGAAGCAGCAAAATGCATACTCTGCGAACCATCTCCTAGAGTGCATTGGTGACATTAAGGCATGGTTGTCCATACATTTTCTACACCTGAATGATAAAAAGACTGAGGTGTTGCTGTTTGGACCTAGTGACACTTCCAAAATCAATGTTGATCTGGGTCCCATGAGTCAGTATCTGACACAGACAGCAACAAACCTGGGTGTAAAACTGGACAGTGATCTTAAATTCGATGCTCAGATTAGGTCAGTAGTCAAGTCTAGTTTCTATCAACTTAGACAACTGGGCAAGGTGAAGCGATTTCTTTCACGGCATCATTTTGAGATTTTAATCCATGCTTTTATCACTAATCGCCTGGACTATTGCAATGCACTTTATATTGGGCTGAATCAGACTCTGCTTACTCGCCTACAGATGGTGCAAAATGCTGCTGCTCGACTTTTGGCTGGTGTTAGAAGGTGCACGCACATTACACCGGTTTTGGCCTCACTTCACTGGCTCCCAGTTTGTTTTAGAATTGATTTTAAAATTCTTTTGTTTTTAAATGTCTTCATGGCTTTGCCCTGTTTTATCTGTCTGACCTGCTCCATTTATATGTCCCTTCACGCTCACTCAGTTCAGCTGATTTGTCACTGTTGGTTATCCCAAGGTCAAAGAGGAAGCATAGAGGTGACCGAGCTTTTTCAGTCGTTGTCCCAAGACTGTGGAATGATCTTCCTTTGCACATTAGGCAGGCTGATTCTCTCTCTGCTTTTAAATCTTCTTTTAAAACACATTTCTTCTCTTTGGCTTTTAATGCAGTTTGACTTTCTTTTTTTTTAGTGTTTCTGCTTTTAACCGTGGTTTATTTATTTATTTATTTTAACTTGCCTGTTCTTGTTGTGTACAGCGCTTTGGTTGTTGGTATGCATTTTAAAGTGCTTTATAAATAAAATGAGATTGAGATTTATCCAAAGGATGTGTTTAAGTGACGATTAATAATGTGTATCCATTCGAGTGTCTTAGAACAATATTATACCAAAATAGTTAATGTGTTTAAACAGTTTAATCATTTGGGTCTGTCCTGTGAACACGTTAAGTTTCTGTGAGATTACACACCCTAAATGGGCGGAGTTTGGTGACATCAGTCCCCCTTAAAAGTTAGAACAGAGCCCCTTCGGCATTTTCCTCTTTCTCTTCTCCGCCGGCAATGCTTCTTATTTTTCTTTTCTCTCTTCTTTGTTAAACGCTTAATTTTTTTGGGGGGGCGGGGGGGGGCAAGGCCCCATTGCTAAGCTAAGCTAAAGCTACCACGTGGCATTCATTCTTTGTTAATTTTTGATAATTTTAACAAAGTTTTAACCTGACGCTTTAAGGTGCATCAAGTCTTTTAAATTTTTAAGAGAACTTCCGAGCTGAACTTTTCAAATTAATAGCGAATTTACAGAAAAGTGACTCTCCATTTCTGTCGGCTGTTTTGTTTTCTTTCAACGCTTTTATGGTTTTAACTTTTTCCTAAATTCACAAAGATTTTTAATCTGGCTCTAACAAACGTTTTAAAAGCGACCAGAAACCATTTTCAACAAACACCGTCCACCTCTGGGTTCCTGCAAGCTGATGACGGTGCTGATTTCAAACCATCAGCCATCCTGTCGGTAAAGCTGACACAAGTCTTTGGGATCGCCTGGGGAGATCGCTGAGTTAACCCCTTGACCCAAATGAACACGACGTACGGACCACCATCTCAACGGACCAGCTAAGTGACCCAGTTAAAGGTTCCAGGAAAGGGTTTGCTTTCAATGGATACAAAGTGGCTTCCTTTTAAGCATACATCCCCTGGCAATAATTATGGAATCACCAGCCTCGGCGGATGTTCATTCAGTTGTTTAATTTTGTAGAAAAAAAGCAGATCACACACATGACACAAAACTAATGACCACAGTCATTGATGATATGGGGCTGCATGTCAGTTAAAGGCACTGGGGAGATGGCTGTCATTACATTATCAATAAATGCACAAGTTTACGTTGATATTTTGGACACTTTTCTTATCCCATCAATTGAAAGGATGTTTGGGGATGATGAAATCATTTTTCAAGATGATAATGCATCTTGCCATAGAGCAAAAACTGTGAAAACATTCCTTGCAAAAAGACACATAGGGTCAATGTCATGGCCTGCAAATAGTCCGGATCTTAATCCAATTGAAAATCTTTGGTGGAAGTTGAAGAAAATGGTCCATGACAAGGCTCCAACCTGCAAAGCTGATCTGGCAACAGCAATCAGAGAAAGTTGGAGCCAGATTGATGAAGAGTACTGTTTGTCACTCATTAAGTCCATGCCTCAGAGACTGCAAGCTGTTATAAAAGCCAGAGGTGGTGCAACAAAATACTAGTAATGTATTGGAGCGTTCTTTTGTTTTTCATGATTCCATAATTTTTTCCTCAGAATTGAGTGAGTCCATATTTTTTTCCCTCTGCTTGGTCTAAAAAAGTAACCGTTACTGACTGCCACAATTTTTTTTTCCTGATTTCTTATAGTGTTTCTTAAAGCCAGAAAGTTGCCATTTGAAATGACTTTAGTTTTGTGTCATGTCTGTGATCTGCTTTTTTTCTACAAAATTAAACAACTGAATGAACATCCTCCGAGGCCGGTGATTCCATAATTTTTGCCAGGGGTTATATTCATATGTTTGTTTAATATTTTTCTTAATAATTGGCTTCAAATTTCATCATTAAATTCTAATCAGATTTATTCACTTAAAGTCTTTAAGCTTTATCTCTCTCTCACTCAACGTCTCATGAATAAGAAAATTGTTTCCATGAATGAACTTATTTAATCACTGTCCACAAAAATGCTAGTAAACTGTTCAATTCTTGTATACTTATAAATAAATTGTAAATACTTCATTTTGTGTTCAGAAGGAAACCCTTGGTCAATCGTATTGTGAATTCAGACTTTCAGATCAGAGAGTGATTATTTGAGACTGATTCATTCAAATTGAGACTCATTCATTAATTTGAGACTGATAAATTAATGAATGTTAAAATACCTATGCTATAAATAGGTGCCCCAAGTAATAATGAAATAATAAGCATTAAACCCTGAATTGTTAATTATTTTGGTGACTCATCAGATGGGGCCTAACCCAATCTAATTCAATTTAGGAGTGTAACTGCTTATTCACTACCCTCTTATGGTGCTCCGGTGTGAGCCGATCTAGATTTAACTAAATTGTTACATTTATTGGTGCTCCCGTGTGGAGGCTTTATTAAATATTCATTACACTATGGAGCCAAATTCAGGAGCTGGACACTGGAGTACAAAGGAAATAATATTTATTGTATAAATCTAAACAAAAACAGGGGTGGTGGCCAAGTGGTTAATGCGCTTGGTTTCAGTTCAGAAGGTTCCGGGTTCAAATCCCACCCCTGCCACATTTCTCCATGTAATGTGGAGTTGCGTCAGGAAGGGCATCCGGCGTAAAACTTGTGCCAATTCAACATGCAGATCCACCTTGGATTTGCTGTGGCGACCCCAAGTGCAAACAAGGGAGCAGCCGAAGGGACTTACTAGTATAAATCTAAACAAAAGTTGCTGCGCTGGGGGTTTCCTGCAGTGTGGAGAGTGGCCCGCCCTCTAGCGGTGAAAAGAAGGAGCTGCAGGTTCCCGAGCCAGTCTTTAAGGGAAATAATGGCACTCAAAAGGAAAGAGGCGTGGGGCCAGGTGGGACACAGCTTCAAGTTCCGGAAACTAAGGAGGAGAACACAAAGGGGTGAGTAGAGCGCACAAAAACACGTTGGAGTAAAGATTTCAAGATCTGGTTTAATGTCATTCCACCAAGTATACGCATACACTTGAATAAAACTAAAAATCATTTCTCATCAACTTCTTGCAGTGCATTAAAATAAAATAGGTAAAAGCTGTGCTAAAAAAAAGTGAAGTAAGTAATAAAATATTAGACAAAGTAAGCAAGCATTTCAGTCACATGTGCCGCGGTCACACGATCATTGATCACAATCACTGTTCAGTGTAGTTTTGTCCATAATAATCATAAAGTGCTTTAAGTGATTCTTAAGTGCTTTAAGTAATTTTTGACAAGTGAACAACTGTCAAACAGTGCTATGAGATAGACGTTAGCTTGGTAAGTGGAAAGGGACACAATGTATCTACCAGCCGGACCATTAACCATTAACATTACTACCATTAACATTGTACATTGTGTAACATTAACATTACACAATCTATCTACCAGCCGGACCATTAACATTAAATCATTACTTAAGAAATCCAATCTCGACCCCTAGTGTATTGAAAAATTATAGACCGATATCAAATCTATCATTTTGTTCTAAAATCCTGGAAAAAGTGGTTTCGCGACAGCTCGTGGACTATCTCACTGAGAATAATCTTTTTGAGCCACTGCAGTCTGCTTTTAGAAAATATCACTCCACAGAGACAGCACTTACTAAAGTAGTGAATGACCTTTTGCGAGCAATGGACTCAGATACCACTACAGTCTTGGTGCTGCTGGATCTTAGTGCTGCGTTTGATACTGTGGATCATCATATGTTACTCAATACGCTGGAGAATCACTTTGGGATTACTGGAACTGCTCTTGCATGGTTGACGTCATACCTGTCCAGTTGTTCTTACTGTGTATTGTATAATGGCACCTCCTCTGATTGTAGGGACATGAAGTTTGGGGTTCCGCAAGGATCCCTTTATGTAGCACCCCTTGGGAATATACTGCGGCGCTTTGGGATTCCCTTTCATTGCTATGCTGATGACACTCAATTGTATCTTACTGATACAATTGCCTTGTATCAGTAAGAAGTTGGATGTCTAGTAACTTCCTACTTTTAAATTCTGATAAGACTATAGTTATGGTTCTTGGTCCAGCGAGGTATCAGCATCAATTTTTTTTTTTTTTTTTGCCAGCTTGCACTCGGCCGAGATGGACACACTTTTCTCTTCTCCCTCCCTCCTTATCTTTCCTGCTTCTGTGGCATGTTGTCTGTGAGGCTGCAGCTTTGCTCTTCTGGAAAACGACAAAAATGGATCTGTTAAAGTGGTCTGTGAATGCAATTGACACTATTTTTTCTACAAGACATTTGGGGGCGGAGGACCCGACCTGTCCTGCCGGGACGCATGTGATGGGTTACGTGATGGACTCGTGGAGGAGTTGGCAGGTCATGTGCCTTTACATGCTTTCTGTGGAGGACGTCGAAGATGTGTATATATTTGGCTTGGTGGTGACCGGCTTTCTGCTGTGTGGAGCGTGCATGGCGCTGGTTTACCGGAAAATCAAGAAAGTGGAGGCAGCTTTGATTGGGCCTTCCAGGCTGCCCTATATGATTGATTCGATTGGGAAGGCAGTGGCTGCGCAGTCGGCGGGTGTTAACCGCATGCTGGAAAACATCTCTGGTAGGACTGCAGCTCTGGAAACCCGCTTTGACCGTCTGTGAAGACCACATTCTACATTCAGATGCATTGAGAGCCACTCTGTTCTCAGAACTGTGGAATCTTTCAGGCGTCTGCTAATCTGGATATTCATTTGGCCTCCCCAACACAGCTGCACTTCAAGGTTGCTGTGATAAAAAACCTCCTCAAGAAGATCAACACTTAAGCCTCGCTCCCTGGTCATCTCCCTCCCCTCAGCTTCTCCAGCTCTGACGTTGACTGTGGACAGTGGACTGCTCAGGACTGAGCCCCTCCCCCTCCAGGATTGTCGGACAAAGCCTATTTGACAGCGCCAAATAGGCTGCCTCCGGAGTGTTCTGATAAACTGGTCCTTCAAATCTCGGTTGTCGTCCTGCGTCCTTGTTTTGTCTGTGTGATTATTGTTTTTCTGTGCTGATGGGGATTTTTGTTCCTCATTGCTGCTGAGTAACGCAGCAGCTATGAGGGTTTTTTTTTCTCCTTTTCCCCTCGTGTTTGCTTTTCAATATATGTTTATGTACCGGGCCGGCCTATGTGTGTTGTGTGTTATGTGTGTGTCATTTGTTATGGGTCGGTCTTGGTTTGCTCAGCCCTGCTGTTGACCAAGGCAGGGATGTACATCTGGAGCTGATCCCCGGGCGCCTAATGGCGACTTCTGCTCCTACTGGCAATTAGGATGGGTTAAATGCAGTAGACACATTTCAGTGTGCAGGGAACATGTTCTTCTGTGCATATGACAATAAAATTCCTTTGAATCCTTTGAACCTTTGAATTTGATCAGCTAGCACTTAGCTTAGGTTCGTGTGTTATACATCATACGGATAAAGTGAGGAACCTTGGAATAATTTTTGATCCTACGTTGTCCTTTGATCTCCACATTAGAGACATTATGAGGACTGCTTTCTTCCATTTGCGAAATATAGCGACGATTCGTCCCATCCTGTCTATGGCTGATGCTGAGACTTTGAGTCATGCATTTGTCTCTTCTAAATTGGACTATTGTAATGCTCTATTTTCTGGCTTAGTGCAGTCCAGGATTAGGGGTCTTCAACTGGTTTAAAACGCTGCTGCCAGACTTTTGACACAAAGCAGAAAGTTTGACCACATTACTCCCATTTTGGCATCCCTGCACTGGCTTCCAGTTGCTGCAAGATCGGATTTTAAAGTACTGTTATTAGTTTATAAAATTGTTCATGGACCTGCACCTCCCTATCTGGCTGACCTGGTAAGCCCCTATGTACCAGCTCGGGCCCTGCGTTCTCAGGGTGCAGGATGTCTGTGTGTTCCCAGGGTGAATAAAAAGTCTGCCGGTCACAAAGCTTTTTCCTACCGTGCCCCAGCTCTGTGGAACGATCTCCCGGCACACATTCGGCAGTCGGATACTGTGGAGACTTTTAAGTCATGTTTAAAGACTCATTTGTTTTCCCTGTTTTATCATTAGTGTTATGATGTGTTTTTATTCTTGTATTCTTTTATGGTCATCTTTTTATTGTGTTCTAAATTTTTAATTCAGTTTTCTTTGTTGTGGTTGTTTTATGTTGTGTGAAGCGCCTTGAGATGAGTTTGTCGTGAATTGGTGCTATATAAATTAATAAATTTGAATTTGAATTTCTTGTGGAAAGAAGCTGTTTGTCATTCTGCTGGTTTTGTAGCCAATGCTCCTGTACCGCTTCCCAGATGGCAGGAGGGAGAACAGGCCATGATGATGGAGGTCCTTGATTATTGAGGTCGCCTTTCGAGTGCAGCGCTGCTCATAAAGCTCCATCAGGAATGGAAGAGGAGCACCAATGATCCTGCTGGCTATCTTCACTATCCTGTTTAGCCACTGTTGTTCATAGGCTCTGCAACACCTGTACCAGGAAGTGAAGCTGTATGTTAGGATGCTTTCAGTGGTACCCCTGTAGAAGGTGATAAGATGAGTGGGAAGGCCCGCTTTTCTGAGTCTGCGGAGTGGGTGAAGCCACTGTAATGGTTTCTTAGTGACTGCCGTGGTGTTGGGGAGAAGGACAGGTCATCAGATAGGTGGACTCCCAAGAACTTGATGCTGTTCACCCTCTCCACAGCAGCCCCATCAATATTCAGCGGCAATTGATGGTTTTTAATAGACCTCCTGAAATCAATCACCATCTCCTTAGTTTTGTCCACATTGAGAGCGAGGTTGTGAGTTCGGCACCATGTTGTCAGCTGCTCCACCTCCATCCTGTAAGCAGACTCATTGTTATTATGGATGAGACCCACTACCGTTGTGTTGTCGGCAAATTTTATAATGTGGTTGGTGCTGAATCTAGCAGTGTAGTCATGGGTGAGCAGGCTGAACAACATGGGGCTCAGAACGCAGCCTTGAGGTGAGCCTGTGCTCACTGAGATGGATCTTGATATGGAGCTACCCACCCTGACTGTCTGTTGCTGATTTGTGAGGAAGTCCAGGATTCAGTTACAGGTTCCAGTGTCGACCTTCAGCAGTCTCAGCTTTTCCACCAGCTGTTGTGGGATGCTTGCGTTAAACGCCGAGCTGAAGTCAATGAAGAGGATCCTGGCATAGCTGTTTTTCCTCTCCAGGTGTGACAACGTGAGGTGCAGTGTAGTGGAAATAGCATCCTCTGTGGAGCGGTTGGGTCTGTATGCAAACTGTAGGGGGTCCAGGTTTGCAGGGAGACAGGTCTTAATGTGCTGCATGACCAGCCGCTCCAGACATTTCATTAGGATAGATGTGAGGGCCACAGGGAGTCATTCAGGCAGACTGGGTTTGATTTCTTGAGAAAGAGGAATAATAATGGCACTTTTGAGGCAAGTGGGCATTTCTGCCTGGCTGAGCGAGGCGTTAAAAATGTCTGTGAAAACATCTTTCAGTTGCTCAGCATACTCCTTTAGAAGACAACCAGGGATGGTAGCCGGTCCTGGAGCTTTGAGTGGACTGACGCTAGCAAAGACCTTTTTCACTTCAGCTGTAGAGACCTGAAGTACCTGTTCGCTGGGTGACTGCGGGAGCATCTGTGCCTGAGTGGTGTTGTTAGCCTCAAAACATGCGTAAAAATTATTCAGTTCATCTGGAAGATTGGGATCATTTTGGCATGTTCACAGGGGAGGGGGCTTATAATCAGTGATGTTCTGAAATCCCTGCCACAAGCATCGTGAATCCCGGTCATTGGTGAAATGACTGTTCAATTTTTGTGCGTACAGCCTCTTTGCCTCCCTGATCCCCTGGGACAAGTTTTTCCTTGCTACTCTGTATGCATCTGAATCTTAGGATTTAAATGCAGCATTATGGGCTCTCAACAGTGTGCAAAGCTCCCCAGTTAGCCACGGTTTGTGATTGGCATGCCACTTAATGGTTCTGACCACTGTCACATCATCAATACATTTGTTAATGTAACCAATGACAGACTCTGTGTATTCCAGCAGGTCAGTAACACTGTCATATGTTGCTGCCTCTGTAAAAATGTTCCACTGTGTGGTTTCAAAACAGTCCTGGAGTGCTGCAATAGAATCCTGAGGCCATATTCTAACATCTCTAACCAGTGGCTGGTCCAGTTTCACCCTGGGTCTATATGCAGGTGTAAGCATAACAGCTAGGTGGTCTGGTACCCAACATCTTTTCTGGCATTGCCCACAGGGAGAGGCGGGAGGCAGGGGTAGCATTGCTCATTGCTCCCCAGCTCAGTTGCCATGTGTTGGAGTTCACCCCGGCGAACGAGAGGGTCACATCCCTACGCCTTCGGGTTGGGGACAGGTCTTTCACTGTTGTCTCGGCCTACGGACCAAGCGGCAGTGCGGAGTACCCAACCTTCTTGAAGTCCCTGGGACGGGTACTAGATAGTGCTCCGACTGGTGACTCCATTGTTCTCCTGGGGGACTTCAATGCCCAAGTGGGCGGCAACAGTGAGACCTGGAGGGGGGTGAACGGGAAGCATGGCCTCCTCGATCTGAAACCGAGTGGTGTTCAGTTGTTGGACTTCTGTGCTAGCCACAGTTTGTCCATCACGAACACCATGTTCAAGCACAAGGGTGTCCATAAGTGCATGTGGCACCAAGACACCCTGAGCCGGAGGTTGATGATCGACTTTGTAGTCATATCCATAAGTGCATGTGGCACCAGGACACCCTGAGCCGGAGGTTGATGATCGACTTTGTAGTCATATCATCTGACCTTCTGCCACGTGTCTTGGACACTCGGGTGAAGAGAGGGGCTGAGCTGTCAACCAATCACCACCTGGTGGTGAGTTGGATCTGCTGGGAGGGGAGGAAGTCTGTCAGACCTGGCAGGCCCAAACATATCGTGAGGGTCTGGCGGTACCCTCTGTCAGGGAGGTCTTCAACTCCCACCTCCGGGAGAGCTTCTCCCAGATCCCGGGGGAGGTCGAAGACATGGAGTCCGAGTGGACCATGTTCTTCACCTCCATTGTCAATGCGGCCGCTTGCAGCTGTGGTCGCAGGGTCTCTGGTGTCTGTCGCGGCAGCAATCCCCAAACCAGGTGGTGGACACCGGAAGTAAGGGATGCCGTCAAGCTGAAGAAGGAGTCCAACTTGTCTTTGTTGGCAGGTGGGACTCCGGAGGCAGCTGACAGGTACCGGCAGGCCCAGCTGCAGCCTGTGCAGTCGCAGAGGCAAAAACTCGGGTCTGGGAGGAGTTCGGGGAGGCCATAGAGGAGGACTATCGGTCAGCCTCAAAGAAATTCTGGCAAACCGCCCGACGCCTCCGGAGGCGGAAGCAGCTCTCCATCAACACTGTCTACAGTGCAGGTGGGGAGCTGCTGACCCTGACTGGGGATGTTGTTGGGTGGTGGAAGGAACACTTCGAGGATCTCCTCAATCCCATCATCACGTCTTCCGAAGAGGAAGCAGAGACTGGGGACTCAAAAGCGGGCTCATCCATCACCCAGGCTGAAGTCACCGAGCCATCCATCGATTCAGTAGCAAGGCTCCTGGGGTGGATGAAATCCGTCCGGAGTACCTTACGTCTCTGCATGTTGTGGGACTGTCTTGGTTGACACGTCTCTGCAACATCGCGTGGCGGTCGGGGACAGTGCCTCTGGATTGGCAGACAGGGGTGGTGGTCCCTCTGTTTAAGAAGGGGGACCATCTTGCACCTCACCGGTAAGGTCTATTCCAGAGTAATGGAGATGAGAATTCGCCCGATAGTCGAACCTCGGATTCATCCTGGTCGCGGCACACTGGATCAGCTCTACACCTTCCATCGGCTGCTTGAGGGTTCATGGGAGTTCGCCCAACCAGTCCACATGTTTTTTGTTGATCTGGAGAAGGCGTTCGACCGTGTCCCTCGAGGCGCCCTGTGGGGAGTGCTCCGGGAGTACGGGGTCCGGGGGCCTTTGTTAAGGGCTATCTGGTCGCTGTACGACCGCAGCAGGAGTTTGGTTCGCATTGCTGGTAGTAAGTCAAGCCTGTTTCCAGTGCACATCGGCCTCCGCCAGGGCTGCCCTTTGTCACCGGTTCTGTTCATTACCTTTATAGACAGAATTTCTAGGCGCAGTCAGGGTGTAGAGGGGGTCCAGTTTGGGAACCACAGAATCTCGTCTCTGCTGTTTGCAGACAATGTGGTTCTGTTGGCTTCGTCAAATCAGGACCTTCAGCGTGCACTGGAATGGTTTGCAGCCGAGTGTGAAGTGTCCGGGATGAAAATCAGCACCTCCAAATCCGAGGCCATGGTTCTCGACCGGAAAAAGGTGCTTTGCCCTCGTCAGGTTGGTGGAGTGTCCTTGCCTCAAGTGAAGGAGTTTTACCCAGCTTAAAATGGGGGGTGGACTTCCTCCTCACCTCTGACCCTGACCACCGGACACAGATTTGTAAAAACACATTTTCAATGACAAAAAATACCAACTTACAACTCATCCAATACAAAATTCTTCATAGAACACACACTATACAATATAAGATGTATAAAATGGGCTTCTCAGACTCTGAAGACACAGACTCTGTGACATTTGTTCACAGTGTGAGCTAAACACCACTAATACTTATTATCATGCCCTTTGGCTCTGCTCACGTGTCCAGTGTTTTTGGTCAAAAGTCACTGAAAAATGGTCCTACATCTCGGGATACAGAATTCCCTTATCTCCTAATTTATGTTTACTTGGAGACACGACAATTATTGAACTGCCAACTAAACAATCTGAAACTATACTTGTAGCACTGACTATTGCCAAAAAAGAATTTTGCTGAATTGGAAAAATAAACAATCAATCAATATTAACCATTGGTCAAACATATATATATCAATGGAAAAAATAGCAGCTTCATCAAAAAAACAATTACCAAAATTTAATAAAACATGGTCCTTATTTATCAATTCATGAAATTTGAATTTGGGGGGATAATATAAAAAAATAAATAAAATTCTTTTATTTTCTTTTTGCCTGTTAGGGAATGCCACTCTTGCACCTGTACTGTATTAATATTAGATTATGATTTGTTCCTATTATTGTTGACCTACTGACTTTTCTCTCTCTTGTGCCGCTGATCCAGGGTGCAGTTCTTTGGGGTACTCTTGTTGTCAGAGACTGATACTGTGTGTTTTTTTCTTCTTCTTCTCTTGAATAGATTGTGTCCTGGCCCCTCGGGTGTGGCATGGCTGTGCGGCCCGGGCATGCGGGGATGGTCTGGTGTCCGGGTGGGGGGTCCTGGACTTGCTGGGGGATTTGGGGTTGGGGTGGGACTTTGCTTTCCGGTGCTGCCTGTTGGCTCCGCGGGCTTCTGGGGGGGTTGGGTCGGGTGCTGGCCCGCACTCCCTACAGCTCCTCCCTTGCAGGCCGTGGGTGTGCCTCTGTGTCTGGGGGACTGGGTGGCTGGCTGGCCCGCCGGTGGGGGCGCAGGTGCCGCACTGCGGGGCTTCTGGTCCTATTGGCGGTGGGGGTGGTGGTGGTGGGGGGCGGCCATCGTTCCTTTTCAGTTGGGTCTGTCTGCTCTGCCGTTAGTGGGTTGGGGTCCGGTACCTGGGCGGGGGGTGGTGCCTCTCCCCGGGGCTCGGGTGTATGTGGCCCCACGTGTCCCGGCCTCTCCCTCCGGGTTTGTGGGGCCCGCCTGTCTCCCTTTGGCTCCTCGGCTGCCCCTACCGCTCCGGGGTCCCATCTTGCACCTTCCCTGGTTCGGGGACCTCCGGGTGGGGTGGCCCATCCATCTGCGGCTCCCTGGCTCCCTGTCCCCCCTGTTGGTTTGTTCCTCCCTGGGCCTCCGGTGCTCCTCTGGGGCTGCCCGCCTCCCCCCGTCTCGTGGTTTCCCTGGCACTTCCGCCGGATCTGGGGTTGGGCTGGGGGCCTGGTGGGGCTGGTGTATGTGGCCCACTCCCTGCTCCATGCCTCTCCTTCCGCCTGCTGCTTGGTGTTGCCAAGCATCACATGTCACACCCTTTTAATGCACTTCACCAGGTTAGTACCTGCACACACTTCATATTGGGTTGTAAGTGTTGGAATTGGGTTTGCAGGGCAGTCTGTGGTGCAGCTGTGTGCTGCAGCCTTCCACTGTGATCTCCATCCACCACTCCTGCCTTGCAATTTTAATGCACACACTTTATTTCTACACATTTAGTAAACAGCTTCACTAATTTAGAGTCAGGGTCACTAGGCGGTGGTGGGTTTGCAGGGCAGGCTGTGGTACAGCGGTGTGCTGAGGCCACCCACGGCAGTCTGCCACCTGCCGTCTCTTGCCCTGCCTTTAATGCAACACTTTATCTTTGCTCACTTAGTGGGTCGTACACAGCAAGGGAGATTAATTATAACAACTATGGTGGGGTTGGTAGGTAGGGTGAGTGTGGCATGTGGGGTTGGCCCCAAATGGCTGTGGGTAGCTGGGGCAATGGGGTAGGGGGTCTCCCTCACCGGTTCTGCCATGGTCCCGTGGCCCTGCTCTGGGCCAGTGGGGCCCGGGGTTCTGCAGCCCATTGTGGGGTTGGGTGGTGGCGGTGGGGGGTGGGTTTTGGCACTGAGGGGTTGGCGGCTGCTGGGGGCCGTGGTCTCCGCTGGGTAGTGCCCCGCTGTTGCTCGGGCGGTCTCCTGATCATGGGCTTTGGTGTTTGGGGTGGGATTAGGGGTGGGGGGGGTTTGGGAGGCCCTGCTGGCTGCACTGGAGGGGCCTGGCTGTCGGGAGCATTGTGCGCTTCCCAGCCCCGGGGTTGGGCCTCGCCTCTTGTCTGGGGACTGGGCCCCGCCCTCGTATGGCTCAGTGGTCCCTACCTGTGCTTTGGATTTGGTTGCGGTGGCTCCTTTTCTCCCCGTCTTTGCCGCCGCTCGCTTCCGCCTTTGGGGGCCGTGGCCCTGGTGGTGTGGTTCTGGGGCTTCCCCTATTGGTGGACTCATGCCGGCGCCCTGTGTGCTTCCCTTGGGTATGGTGCTGCTCCCTGTGCCTCCATGAAGAGGGGGGTTGTCGGGGGTACGTTCCGGTGCCGTCGGACCACTCCCCTGTTGGTTTGTTGTGCTGCCCAGTGGCTCTGGGGGCTGCCCTTCCTGGCCCCTGTGCCCTTCCACTGCCTTTTTTCTCCTGGTTTCTCCCGGGGCCCTGCATCCTGGATCCATTTCCACTGGTGCTCGCGGACAGCCGCATGGCTTCTGACATGCCGGAAGTGGTCCATGTTATATGGTAAGGTTCTGTACTCTTGTCTTGGCCCAACACACCAGCCACAGTAGTGATCAGATATTTAGCTGTGATCTGGGTCTCTGTGCGTGGATGGTTGTGTGTTTGTGGCATCACCACAATTCGGTTTTGGGTGCTCTCAAGGGGATCAAGACTCTGGTGTCCTAGATTAGGGTATGGATGCTCACTAATTAGATAACAGACTGTTGCTGTCACTGTTTATTCATGTGTAGTTGTTTGACCTGGTAGGTTGTATGGTTGGGGCCCCATCCCCTCAATGTCTCACATCACAGTTATTGTCTTCACCACTCGTCTTTTGTTCTTGTCTATCTTTGTGTTGTTTTTGGTGGTCGGCCCCTCCTGATAGAAGTTGTCGGTTGGCTTTGAGTAGGATGTTGTAGGCTAATCGGGAAGAGTGGATGGGGGTCTCACACACACACACACACACACACACACACACACACACACACACACACACACACACACACACACACACACACACACACACACACACACACACACACACACACACACACACACACACACACACCACATTCACTCATGCACTACATACCTTCTGTCTTGCAAGAATAAATTGCATATATGGGTATTAATGTTCATAAATGGTTCTGCCAGTGTGGCATTTACCATTACTATATATGCAGACAGGGAAAAAAAAAAAAAGTGGAGGAGTTTAAGTATCTCGGGGTCTTGTTCATGAGAGAGGGATGGATGGAGCGTGAGATCGACAGACGGATCGGTGCAGCATCAGGCAGTGATGCGGTCGCTGTATGAAGAGAGAGCTGAGCAGGGGGGCAAAGCTCTTGATTTACCGATTGATCAACGTTTCGACCCTCACCTATGGTTGTAAGATTTGGCTCATGACCAAAAGAACAAGATCGCGAGTACAAGCGGCCGAGATGAGTTTCCTCCGCAGGGTAGCTGGGCACTCCCTTAGAGAAAGGGTGAGGAGCTCGGTCACTCGGGAGGAGCTCGGAGTCGAGCCGCTGCTCCTCCACGTCGAAAGGAGCCAGTTGAGGTGGCTCGGGCATCTTTCTCAGATGCCCCCGGGACGCCTCGCTGGAGAGGTGTTCCGGGCACGTCCCATCGGGAGGAGGCCCCGGGGAAGACCCAGGACATGCTGGAGGGACTACGTCTTGCAGCTGGCTTGGGAACGCCTCATGGTACCCCGGATTTGCTGGGGGAGGTGTGTGTGGATCAGGAGGTCTGGACGACTTTGCATGAGCTGCTGCCCCCGCGACCCAAACTCAGATGAAGCGGAAGAAAATGGATGGATGGATGGATGGTCTGAGTTTCCAACATGTGGGAGAGGGGCTGCCTTATGAGTCTTTGATGTTTGTGTACACAAGGTCTAGTGTGTCCTCTCCTCTGGTTGCAATATTCACATGTTGGTAGAATTTGGGCAATACAGATTTGAGACTTGCCTGGTTGAAATCTCCAGCTACAATGGAGAAGGCATGTGGATGTTCCCTCTGCTGCTCACTGATGCTGCTGTAGAGCTCTGTCATGGCCTCCTTTACGTTGGTGTTTGGTGGTGCATAGACAGCTGTTATAATGACTGCCGTCAGCTCCCTCGGGATACAGTATGGTTGGCACTTCACAGTCATTACCTCTACGTGTGATGAGCAGTGTGTAGAAACCACCACGGAATTGCGGCACCATGATCTGTTGATGTAAACAACCTGGCCACCCCCCCTTTCCTTGCCGGTTAGCAAAGCTACTCTGTCCGCCCTGTGTAGCGTTAGCCCCTCCAGTTGCAACGCGATGTCCGTGATATTCTTATTTAACCAAGTCTCCATGAAAACCGAGACACAGCAGTCCCTTACTCTGCGTCGACATTATTGTCCCACACGTCTGTAGTAATTTAGAAATTGTTCAGGGTGTTCCGACGTCAGAGGTCAAGCACTGCAGAGGGAGCGTGGCTTCAATTAAGCAGCAACAGGATACAGCTCATCCACAACTGTTTGGTATCAAGGTTTATGCAGTTCTTTATCAGAGTTCTTGTATTGTTCTTCTCAAACACAGTCACTGTCTTAAGGGAATCCAAAAGCGGGATTTCATAGAGATAGAGGCAGACTTAACTGGCGTTTTACATCCAGGCGCGCTCCAGCCAGGAGCCAACAAGTCCCCACAGAGACGCGTGGAGCAGAGAGCCAGTACCAGGGTTCAAGTCCGCACAGGGGCAGTGCTGGAGTGGTTCTGGACACGAGGAGAAGACAGTCTGTGTAAATGTAGGAATAGGATCCAAGCCGGTATTACCTGAGCATAAGCTGCAGAGTGCTTCGGTGTCTGAGCACACAGCTGGAGATGCATTCAAGGTCGCGGTGAAGCTGTCAAGAATAAATCCTCTGATCTCCAACTGGAGTGTGGACGAGGAAAGAAGGCATTGTATCATGAAGGGCACCTGGCGTAAAACGTGTGTCAAATCAACATACAGATGTGTATCTGATATGGAAGGAAATCCCTTCAGCTTCTCTCTTGTGTTCACTCGAGGTCACCGCAGCAGATCCGAGGTGAATCTCAGTTTCAGTTTCAGTTCCAGTTTATTTGCCATTTGCAGTAAAACTACATTGGAAAAAATGTTGCAAGAGCTTAGTGTGCATAAACATACATTTTAAAGACATGGACACAAAGACATAAATAATAAATGAATAAATAACACTTGCCACAATAAAAGCAGTAAGAGCAATAAGAGATAATAAAAAACAGTAAAGTGCTTGTCAGTCAGTGTGCACAGTTCAAAGCCATAACAGCTTGTGGAAAGAAGCTGTTTACATGGCGAGACGTGGTGCATTTAATGGAATGATAGCGTTTCCCTGAAGGAAGGAGCTCAAATATGTTCTTAGCAGGATGGGTGGGGTCATTAATGATCAGTAATGCCCGTGAAAGAAGCCTGCCTTTAAAAATGTCCTCCAGGGCTGGCAGCTCACAGCCTATTACCCTGCGAGCAGAACGCACCACTCTGTTTAAAGCTTTTTTTCTTTACATGTAAGATTTCCAAACCACGCAGAGATACATTTTATAAGGAGACTTTCAACAGCACAGTGATAAAAGTTTAAAAGAATGTGCTTATTTAGAGTAAACTCCTTAAGTTTGTGTAGAAAATAGAGCTGCTGTCTGGACTTTTTTGCAATAGTGTGAGTGTTAGCATTCCAGCTCAAATCATTAGAAAGCGTCACACCAAGAAATTTCACAACCCTCTGTACCTCTGTGTTGTTAATAATAATAGGCAAGTGAACATTACTTTTCCCAAAGTCAATAATCAGTTCATTTGTTTTGGAAGTGTTAAGAACTAAATGATTTTGTTCACTCCACTGGACTATATACTGTACCTCTGACCAATAGTTAGAGTCATCACCATCTGAATTAACAAGACCAATAACAGTAGTATCATCTGCATATTTGATGATCATATTATTGGGAAAAGACGCAACACAATCATATGTGTACAAAGTGTAGAGCAGAGGACTTAAAATACATCCTTGCGGAGAACCTGTATTCACAAGAAGTACATTTGAAAAACAGTTGTTAATTTTAACCCTCTGTGGTCTACCTGTTAAAAAGTTTAAAATCCATTTGCAAATGGCATCACATAAGCCAAGAGTTTTCAATTTGTGAATGAGCTGCACTGGAACAAGGGAATTAAAGGCAGAGCTGTAGTCTATAAAAAGCATTCGGACATAAGATTTTCCTTTATCCAAGTGCTTATACACAGAGTTCAGCGTGAAGGAGATGGCATCTTCGACACTCCTGTTGCGTCTGTAGGCAAATTGGAGCGGGTCCACAGACACTGGTATTTGACTTTTAATATAGTCCAACACCAGACACTCAAATGTCTTCATTAAAACAGAAGTTAAGGCCATAGGCCGATAGTCATTAAACAGGTCACAGGCATCTTCTTAGGTACTGGTATTATGTCTGACTTTTTAAAAGATAAGGGGACAGTGCAGTACCTCAGTGACAAGTTAAAAAGGTCTGTTAAAACAGGAGCTAGTTGCTCTACACACAGTTTGAGCACCCGGGGTGGGATTCTGTCCGGTCCATGGGCCTTCCTCACCTTGGTCCTGGACAAAACCCTTTGGACTTCCTCCAGAGTGATGGTAAGTCCACTCTGCTCAATTGAAAAGACAACAGACTCAGTGTTCCCAGTTTCAAATCTACAATAAAACTGATTAAGATCATTTGGCAATGAGGGATCAAAGTCAGTAATGCTCGCTCCTTTAGGTTTCCAGGAGGTTGCAGCATTCAGTCCCTCCCACATTAGATGTGGGTCAACTGCAATGAGGTAACCTTCCATTTTGTCACCCCAGGAGCGTTTTGCGACTCTGATAGACCGCTCCAAAGAGTATCTGGCTTGCTTGCAAGCAGCATGGTCACCAGATTTAAAAGCCCCAGCACGCTCCTTTAATTTTTGTCTCACATGCCCCCGCGACCCGACTCCGGATAAAGTGGAAGAAAATGGATGGATGGATGGATAATAGTTAGGTGAGACCGTTTTAAAGTTACTTTTATTAAAGTCCCCAGCCACAATAATCACTGAGTTTGGGTGAGAGTTTTCATAAGTATGTATAATGTCACTCAAATCACTAAGAGCATCAGAAGTGTCAGCCCGTGGATGAATGCAGACAGCACATAAAAACATTACAGACAACTCTCGGGGGAGATAAAGGGGGCGACATTTGATGACAAGGCACTCCAGGTTAGCTGTGCAAGTTTGATTCCTTATAACAGTGTCCGTGCACCAGCGTTCATTAATAAGAAAACACACACCACCTCCTTTTGACTTCCCGGTGCGTTCTCTCACTCTGTCGGAGCGGTAGACAGAGAAGCCCGGCGGCTGAATGGCAGAGTCCGGCACCTCACTGCAGAGCCATGTCTCCAACAGGCAGTACACAGAGCAGTCTCTGGCCTTGCGCTGGGTCTGGATGCAGCTCAGCAGGTTATCCGTCTTGTTTGGCAGAGACTGGACGTTTGCCAAGTGGATAGACGGCAGCGGGACTTTGCAGGGGCGTCCGCAGAGTTTGACGAGCAGACCTCCTCGCTTTCCCCTGTGCTTATGCTTCCTACGCTGATGGCTGTAGGTGTCCCCATCGTGGAGCTCAGGTCGGCGGCGTACACGGTGTTGGCTCCGCCCGGTCCCCTCCCTCTGCTCTCGGCTCCCCTGACTTGACTCTTGGCCCCTATAGCCTCGCGTGGGGCAAACATTAAAGTCAGCGCACCTCAGTTTAGGGATTACATGGGATAGGCCACCAACTTTATCCCAGATCTGAGTAAGTAATTCACGATCGTACGTGACAGTGGCAAGTGTTTCAAAAACAAATAAAAACAACATAAAACACATAGCACACAGGTGAGCTCTTGCGACGGTGCCTTGCCTCGGCGCCGTCTTGCCATCTGTGTGTTAATTTAGCACAGGTTTTAGACTGGATGCCCTTCTTGGCGGAACTCCACATTACATGGAGAATGAGTAGGGGTGGGGTTTGAACTGGGAACTTTACACACTGGAAACAAGTGCACTAACCGCTTTACCACCAAGTAACAGGATCAAGCACACACGTTTCAAGCAAATGTTTCTGTTAACAGCTGACTTACTGTTGTAACTGCAAAAAGTTCCCAGAACTGACCCTTTCAAAAATGATTTTAGGAACCAAGAGCAAAAATAAAGTTTGTTCTAAATTAAACAGTGTTATAGGTTCCAACAGGAAGACGATTCATTTAATTATTATTTTATTTTCTGACCTGTTGCTGTGCCTAACCCACATGTTTGGAAACCACTACCAGGTCAGACTGATGAGCAGATCTTCTGTACATAGTATCTCCTATCTCCTCTATAAATCAACATTCTCATATCACAAAATTATATTCATGTTGTGACTGTGATACTACAATTTCAATTTATTTCATTTATATAGCGCCAAATCACAAGAAATTTGCCTCAAGGCGCTTCACACAAGTAAGGTCTAACCTTACCAAACTATGAAATGTTAATCTTGTTCACTCATTTAATTCATGAGTGTTTTTTTCACTCTTAAAAAGCAGACAATCTGCAAAACAAGTGAGACACTACTGTAATGAGAAGCCTGCAGTCGCCATTCAACCTCCTAAGTTTGCATTAAGCAAAAGTCATAAAATCTATCTTCAGAGAAACGCAATATATCCAAAAGATCTGGGATATATCGAGTTGTCAAAAGGAGGCTTTTCTGGCTTAGTACAAGGGTGGCCAACTGTTATCAACCCCCACCACTAACAAGATTTAAGACCCTTTAAAGTGCATTCCTCATGGAACTGTGATTCCCTTATCAGCCCCGAAACCAGATGTTGACAACTCCTTTCTCATTAAAAAAAAAAAAAACAGACCACAGAAAGACATATCTGGCCCCAAAAGTCCTAGAACTATGTCATTACGGCACAATTCCTATAAAACCATACAACAGAAGGATTACCCTCAACATTGCGATCACAATGAAGTTCCTTTGGTCAAAACTGGCTGCAGATTAACGGATTTCATGTTTTATGATGAAATCCAAAAACCAGCCTTCCCAAGTCTGTGGAACAAGAGTGACCCGGTGTGGACAAATTGGGGAAGGGCACATAACTAACTTGTACAGTATTATAAAGTTGTAACCACATTTAAAAAGTTGTCCTGCTGTTGTTGTTACAAGAAAAAAAGTGGAAAAAAAAAAGAAAAGAATTAATATGTGGTCATTTAACCCCACACATGGAATGTATATGTCAGTTGCCTTTTTGGTCTGAGCACAGATTGTAGAAATTTCATCAAATGTGCTTTTTCATATATAACTGTGTTGTGTGATAGCTCTAAGGAAATTGTGTTTACTAGAGTTTTGCAATACAGTACTTGCTTGGTTTTTCTAAGTGGGAATTTAGGAAAGCAGAAGTGAGTCATTATAAAACTAGACAAAGAAATGCAGAAAAAACTACAGTACCCAGAATTCTTGGGGGTGGAGCTTTTAACCCTTTAAAGGAATGCGGCTCCAAGGAGTCGCTCTCTTACTCTTATGCTCTGCTCTCTTGCTTCTTTGCCTCTTGGCTCTTCTTTCTCTTGGGTCTCGAGACGTTGCCTCAGCCGTCCAAATTTTTATGAGCCTTTGTCTGTCTCAGCCACATGTTGCCAAAACGTATTTATTTGTTGTGCGCATCAAACAAGAAATTACCATTTAAATTTTTTTTCTACAGATAACTTTTACTCAGCTTTTGCAAAGTTAAACGCGCGGGCGCATTTAACTTCCTTTAACGATTTTTCAAATTAAAACCTTTTTCTTCTTAAACTCCAAATTCCTTATCTTATCTTTGGGCAGTTTTGTGCATTCCTCTTTGCAGCACCTCTCAAGCTCCATCAGGTTGAATGTTCAATCAGATTCAGGTCTGGACTCTGCTGGGCCCCTCAGGGACATTTATAGAGTTGTCCTGAAGCCACTCCTTTGATATCTTGGCTGTGTGCTTAGGGTCTGTGCACACAGCAGAACACACATGTACAGCTCAGCATCTGTGTGGGATCAGGCACAGTTGTCTCATGCACACAGGTAGCTGTGTGCAGAAGTGAAATACACAATGTATTGGCAGAAATCACAGCTGTATGTGTACAGCTGTCAGTGTGCCTCACCGGCAGAAAGCACAGACGTGTGTGCATCAACCCACAGAGACCCCAAGGTGTGTGTGTGTGTGTTTGTTTGACACATCAATAACTAATTATCATGCGTTTCGTCAAAATGAAGAGGCATCGTACCAAATATCTATCAATATCTACATATCTATATATTTATTCAATTATCCCCAATTCAGTCCATAACTTCTTCACCCTGTGTGTCTTTGTCTTCACCGCCCTGTTGTGGGGAACTCCATGCCATCACCTCTGTGTGCTGTTGCCCTGGCAACAAGGACACTAAAAATAGGTCTATCTTCTTTACTCCTGACATTTCCCGTGCACAGTCCTACTGTTTCTATTGACACCGTGCATTTAGTCACCCATTCAGTTGACCCCTTCTGCATCTCTGCACATTCCACACTGACTGATTCCTTCATTGGACCCAAATTGATAAGCGATGCATGACAGAGAACCCTTGGTGGCCTTACTTGTGTAGTACTGCAATCTCATTTTCAATGTTGTTCTCTTTGTCTTCCAGTGCTTTTTCAGTAGTTTTTACTTGATGGTCCTTTTCTCCTCTGTTACAACTACCTCTCAAAACACACCTCTGAAACACAAACACATTAGAGAGTCCAAACAGAGAGATGGAAATGTGTAGGAGGATGAGGTTCAACAGAAAATAACAAAAGTCGGACTCATCCTTCTGAGGCAAGAGGCCAGTCAACTGAAATAGTTCAACATATGTTGTAGACCAGCAATTCACAAACTTAAGAATGTCGGGGCCCACTTTGCAATTGTAAAAATCATCTGGGACCCATACAAACCTAAAATCAGAATTTTGATTGACACAAGACCATGATGAAGTATTGCCTCAAGAATAGACCATTGCTGCTGCTACTACTACTACTACTAGTAAAGTAATCAATAGCCTATGTCACTCCCTGTATGTCAAAGTATGAGTGTGCCTAGTTTGGTTCAATTCTGCAGCACAAAATGTCTTTCCTGTTTACTACTACTACAACTAATACTAATACTTATTGAAATGCATGTCACCTCTATCATTTTACATAGTGAATATATATATATATATATATATATATATATATATTATCAGATATACGTTTTAGTGTTAAAGTATTACACTAATTTTTAAGGTGTTAGCATTTTCAGACACACATGCCACAATCCATTATAGGAAAATTAGTTTCCTGTCCTCAGTGGTTGGTCGGTATAACACACAAGTTACTGTAACATGTGTTTGTTTTTACAAATAAATCTGTATTTGTAAATATGTCTTTTTTTCATTTGAAAAAAAAAAGGCAATTGGAAAACTGAAAATTCTGTTTAAGTGATTCACCACTTTTAGCGAATGTGTGGCAACTGCTATTCACAGTCTCATCTCTGGATGGCCAGTAGATGCAGTGTCTGTGCTCTGGCATGCCCTCCTCCAGATGTTGTTAAAATGTAAATATTATTTATGATTGATTGATAGATGAGCTTTATTGAACATGTACAAACTGTATATAAGACAACAGGAACTTAATAATTAATTAAATAAATGCAAATTATGAAGAAGATAATGCCCATATGGCCACAGGTATTTTAGCATTGCATTATTTAAAACAAATTGCTGTTATGGGTACCTTTCGGCAATTTTTGTTATGTATACTTTTTAACTACATTAAAATGCATGCTTCATATACAGTGGTCCCTCGTTTATCGCGGGAGTTATGTTCTAAAAATAACCCACGATAGGCGAAATCTGCGAAGTAGTCAGCGTTATTTTTTACAATTATTATACAAGGTCTGTTAGAAAAGTATCCGACCTTATTATTTTTTTCAAAAACCATATGGATTTGAATCACGTGCCATGAGCGGCACGGTGGCGCAGCCCTCCGCTTCTTTTTCCATGAAAAAAACTCCTGTAACGGTGGAATGTACCGAAAAAAGTGCTGATGTCCACATCTTCTGCTTTTTTGTGAAAGTCAGACGAGGTCCCGGATCAACAAAGTTTTCACGTTGGAAATGATCTGGTTGTTCCAGAGGGGTGTCAGCCTGTCGATGGGGTCTGGGAGCGTGCCGCGCTCTCAGTAGTTGTGGGCCGTCCTTAAAGGGGCAGTAACACCCCGTAATCTGTTTAATCCCCATAAAATCGTCCCTGAAAGCCATATTAATTTTTCGAACGGTGTCCACCTGGAGGTCTCTCACAGTTTCTGGAAAAAAATTGATGCAGCAAAGCTGCAAATCGTTCAGACATTTATTCGCAATAAAAAATAGACGAGAGGGGTGGACCACACCTCACTCCAAGCCTGCTCACAGGCGAATGACGCATCCGACAGGCATGAAAAAACTCACGCATGCGCACGAGGGTTCAAGCTTGTCTGATGCAATCACACGTGATTCAAATCCATATGGTTTTTGAAAAAAATAATAAGGTCGGATACTTTTCTAACAGACCTCGTAGATGCTTTAAGGCTGTAAAACCCCTCACTACACACTTTATACACTTTTCTCAAACAGGCATTAACATTTTATCACGTTTCTCTCCTGTGTAAACACTCTCAAAGTTCAAACCTTTGTAGAAAAATAAGTCCAGTATTCTAGAATGAAACCAAAGATCAAAACCTGTTTTCAGGCCCAAACATTTGTTTGAGAAATAAAAATAGAACATTTTCCTATAAATAATTATGATGGCTTTTAGAACTAATGAATTTTAATGATCAACCTACAAGGTTGGACACATAAGAAATTATTAATAGTGACTCACCAGTATTTCACAGTTCCTCTGACCGCTGTAGTGTCTTTTTCCACTAAGTGACACCTCGGTGCAGGTGTTTTTCCGAGTGAAGAACACAGTTATGGGTTCTTTTTTCTTCTGGGCGAGAAGATTATAAACAGGCACACGCAGAACACAATGCGCATGCTCTTTCTTCGCTCACTGCCTCCGGTGTTACCATAGCAGGACGGATGCGGGACCCGCAATGAATCCAAGTCATTAAAAGATACAAACCTCTCTCAGTGGCCACAGAGCTCTGCGGCTGTGGTTACCAAGACCATGCAGTGCTGCGGATTTTTCCGCAAGAATTCTATCCTTGCAGGCTGCTGGAGCACTCTGCATCAAAACATCGAGCGTAATCTCTGGACCTGTTGCCAGATTTTGGCCGCAACTCTGCACAGCAGACAGTGGGGCGGTGTGAGTGGCCCGCTGCGGTGTTTACCGAGCCCGCAGACTCGGTAAGCGCATCAGAGGCAGTGAGAGCAATCGCGGTGATGCCGACCGGCCCGCCTGATGAGGACGCAGAACACAATGCGCTGTAAAAAAAAAAAAGAAGAAGAATGCAAAATTGCACAAAAAAAAATCTGCAAAACTGCGAGGCCGCGAAAGGTGAACCGCGATATAGCGAGGGACCACTGTATCACATCAGTCTTGAGGTCGGCGCTAAGTCACTTCGGCAAAGTGGCCAATCCAAAGGCGAAAATTCATACTTCTGCGACTGGCCACTTGGTGAAAACACACTTGGTCTGTATGCTGTTCTGATGAAATCAGATGGTTTGGTTTTGTCTCTAACTTGCTTCTAACAGCCAGCTGACAGCTATCACTGCCTAGAATTATGAGATTTATACACCAAGCTGACCTGAAATGATCCACTAAATTGACTTTATTGACCAGTCTGTCCCCTTTGAAAAGTGACCATATTACATGTATTTGTACTGAGTTCGGTGATGTTTTCACCGACAATATACAAATAATGAGTGTTTATGAGTTCAATGGTACAAATATTTCATGAGGTGAAAGGTGGAACATACCATTCAACGAGCCGAGTTGAATGGGATGTTCCAGCTTTCACCGAATTAAATACTTGTTCCATTGAAAGAATGTAAAAACATTCATTATTTGTTTTACATATCGGCTAAAACAGATCCTCGTCATTTGATATTTTATTAATTTATAAACAACAGCAAAGGGATTTACATTTTGGTGTTCATCACTGTAACGTAGTCCAGTGATGCTGTGCACTGACTCCGGACTTAAATAAAAAAACAAAAAAAAAGACTTTCTGTAGTTCCTCAGTCCAGCCAAAAATCACATCAGTGTCTCATGTGAACAGGTCTTCATGCATCCAGACGGCTTACAGTGGAGTGGATTTTGTGTGTGTTACAAGCAGCGTCAGTTAGCTCAATGAAATCATCGTGTTGTTGTCCCCCACGCGCGCACACACACACACATGCAACCGGCTCGATCGACTGTGTATGTCCTCAGTGCAGCGAAAAAAAAAAAATCACGTCAGAAATGAGTCCAGCTTTTCTTCTTTCTTCCTGCTAACAGCCTCCACACAGCACAATGGATTTGTTTTGTGTGCTTGTGTGTGTATGTGCATGTCTATGTGTATCTTACAAGAATTAGCAGCATTAGTTAGCTCAATCAAATTATGTCTTGGGAGAGTTGTTGTCCCCTGCGTGCGCACACACACACGCAACCTAGGTCGGCATGCGTGTGCTACCAAAAAAAGACTGTGTACGTCCTCAGTGCAACGAAAAAAGAAAACCACGTCCGAAATGAGTCCAGCTTTTCTTTCTTCCTGCTAACAGCCTCCAGACAGCACAGTGGATTTGTTTTGTGTGTGTGTGTGTGTGCGTGCATGAGGACGTGCACACGTGCATGATCATGTGTGCGTGTGCACAAGGATGTGTGCACGTGCGTGTGTGTGTGTGTGTGTATGTGTGTGAGTGCAGAGTGCAATGGTACCAAACGTATGGAACCAAGCTGCACTCTAAATGCAATGCAACACAAAGGGGATGAATTAATCCAGGTCATGTGACATACAAAGTACCAATCAAATGACAAGGATCCACTCAGCCGTTATATAAAACCTGCCTGTTTAACACTTTCTGTTTCACACCTGTTTAACACTTTCATTACAGCATACAGGGTCCAACAACATCAAATCAAATCAAATCAAATCAATTTTATTTATATAGCACCAAATCACAACAAACAGTTGCCCCAAGGCGCCTTATATTGTAAGGCAAGGCCATACAATAATTACGGAAAAACCCCAACGGTCAAAACGACCCCCTGTGAGCAAGCACTTGGCGACAGTGGGAAGGAAAAACTCCCTTTTAACAGGAAGAAACCTCCAGCAGAACCAGGCTCAGGGAGGGGCAGTCTTCTGCTGGGACTGGTTGGGGCTGAGGGAGAGAACCAGGAAAAAGACATGCTGTGGAGGGGAGCAGAGATCAATCACTAATGATTAAATGCAGAGTGGTGCATACAGAGCAAAAAGGGAAACACTCAGTGCATCATGGGAACCCCCCAGCAGTCTAAGTCTATAGCAGCATAACTAAGGGATGGTTCAGGGTCACCTGATCCAGCCCTAACTATAAGCTTTTCAAGGATTCAAAGGATTCAAAAGAATTTTATTGTCATATGCACAGAAGAACATGTTCCCTGCACAATGAAATGTGTCTACTGCATTTAATCCATCCTAATTGCCAATAGGAGCAGAAGTCACCATTAGGCACCCGAGGACCAGCTCCAGATGTACATCCCTGCCTTGGTCAACAGCAGGGCTGAGCAAACCAAGACCGACCCATAACAAACGACACACACATAACACACAACACACATAGGCCGGCCTGGTACATAAACATATAAAAAAGCACACACAAGGTAAGGAAGAGAAAAAAACCCTCAAGGTTGCTGCCTTCGAGAAGCCACAACAATGAGGAAAAAACTCTTATCAGCACAGAGAACAGTAAACACACAGACAAACAAGAACACAGGACGACAGCCAAGATTTGAAAGTCCAGTTTATCAGAACACTCCGGTAGCAGCCCTTTTTGGCGCTAAACAACGGCCATGACTGAATCCTGGAAGGGAGGGGGGGTTCAGCTCTGAGCAGTCACTGTTCACAGTCAACGTCAGAGCTGGAGAAGCTGAGGGAGGGGGAGACCGGGGAAGCGAGGCTTGAGTGTTTAATCTTCTTGGAGGTTTTTTATTGCAGCGGCCGTGAAGTGCAGCTGTCTTGGGGAAGCCAAATGAATGTCTGATTAGCAGACGCCTGAAAGATTCCACAGTTCTGAGAACAAAGGGGCTCTCAATGCATCTGAATGTAGAAAGGATGTGGTCATTACTGATGGTCAAGGCGGTTTTCCAGCGCTGCAATCCTCCCAGAGATGGTTTCCAACGTGCGGTTAACACCCGCCGACTGAGCAGTCACTGTCCTTCCAATCGAATCAATCAAGTGGGGCAATCTGGACGGCCCAATCAAAACAGCCTCCACTTTTTTAATTTTCCAGTAAACCAGCGCTATGCCCGCGCCACACAACAGAAAGCCGGTCACTCTCAAGCCAAATAGATACACATCTTCGACATCCTCCACAGACAGCGTGTAAAGGCACATGACCTGCCATCTCCTCCATGAGTCCATCACGTAGCCCATCACATGCATCCCGGCAGGACAGGTCGGGTCCTCCGCCCCCGAATGTCTTGTAGAAAAAATAGTGTCAATTACATTCAGAGACCACTTTAACAAATCCATTTTTGTCGCTTTTCAGAAGAGCAAAAACTGGAGCCTCACAGACAACACGCCACAGAAGCAGGAAAGATAAGGAGGGAGGGAGAGAAGAGAAAATGCGTCCGTCTCGGCCGAGTGCAAGCTGGCAAAAAAAAAAAAAAAAAAAAAGCTTTAGCAAAAGGGAAAGTTTTAAGCCTAATCTTAAAAGTAGAGAGGGTGTCTGTCTCCCTGATCTGAATTGGGAGCTGGTTCCACAGGAGAGGGGCCTGAAAGCTGAAGGCTCTGCCTCCCATTCTACTCTTACAAACCCTAGGAACTACAAGTAAGCCTGCAGTCTGAGAGCGAAGCGCTCTATTGGGGTGATATGGTACTATGCGGTCCCTAAGATAAGATGGGACCTGATTATTCAAAACCTTATAAGTAAGAAGAAGAATTTTAAATTCTATTCTAGAATTAACAGGAAGCCAATGAAGAGAGGCCAATATGGGTGAGATATGCTCTCTCCTTCTAGTCCCTGTTAGTACTCTAGCTGCAGCATTTTGAATTAACTGAAGGCTTTTCAGGGAACTTTTAGGACAACCTGATAATAATGAATTACAATAGTCCAGCCTAGAGGAAATAAATGCATGAATTAGTTTTTCAGCATCACTCTGAGACAAGACCTTTCTAATTTTAGAGATATTGCGCAAATGCAAAAAAGCAGTCCTACATATTTGTTTAATATGCGCATTGAATGACATATCCTGATCAAAAATGACTCCAAGATTTCTCACAGTATTACTAGAGGTCAGGGTAATGCCATCCAGAGTAAGGATCTGGTTAGACACCATGTTTCTAAGATTTGTGGGGCCAACTACAATAACTTCAGTTTTCTCTGAGTTTAAAAGCATGAAATTAGAGGTCATCCATGTCTTTATGTCTGTAAGACAATCCTGCAGTTTAGCTAATTGGTGTGTGTCCTCTGGCTTCATGGATAGATAAAGCTGGGTATCATCTGCGTAACAATGAAAATTTAAGCAATGCCGTCTAATAATACTGCCTAAGGGAAACATGTATAAAGTGAATAAAATTGGTCCTAGCACAGAACCTTGTGGAACTCCATAATTAACCTTAGTCTGTGAAGAAGATTCCCCATTTACAAGAACAAATTGTAATCTATTAGATAAATATGATTCAAACCACCGCAGCGCAGTGCCTTTAATATCTATGGCATGCTCTAATCTCTGTAATAAAATTTTATGGTCAACAGTATCAAAAGCAGCACTGAGGTCTAACAGAACAAGCACAGAGATGAGCCCACTGTCTGAAGCCATAAGAAGATCATTTGTAACCTTCACTAATGCTGTTTCTGTACTATGATGAATTCTAAAACCTGACTGAAACTCTTCAAATAGACCATTCCTCTGCAGATGATCAGTTAGCTGTTTTACAACTACCCTTTCAAGAATTTTTGAGAGAAAAGGAAGGTTGGAGATTGGCCTATAATTAGCAAAGATAGCTGGGTCAAGTGATGGCTTTTTAAGTAATGGTTTAATTACTGCCACCTTAAAAGCCTGTGGTACATAGCCAACTAATAAAGATAGATTGATCATATTTAAGATCGAAGCATTAATTAATGGCAGGGCTTCCTTGAGCAGCCTGGTAGGAATGGGGTCTAATAGACATGTTGAATGTTTTGGGGGAAGTAACTAATGAAAATAACTCAGACAGAACAATCGGAGAGAAAGAGTCTAACCAAATACCGGCATCACTGAAAGCAGCCAAAGATAATGATACGTCTTTGGGATGGTTATGAGTAATTTTTTCTCTAATAGTTAAAATTTTATTAGCAAAGAAAGTCATGAAGTCATTACTAGTTAAAGTTAAAGGAATACTCGGCTCAATAGAGCTCTGACTCTTTGTCAGCCTGGCTACAGTGCTGAAAAGAAACCTGGGGTTGTTCTTATTTTCTTCAATTAGTGATGAGTAGTAAGATGTCCTAGCTTTACGGAGGGCTTTTTTTATAGAGCAACAGACTCTTTTTCCGGGTTAAGAGAAGATCTAAATTAGTGAGACGCCATTTCCTCTCCAACTTACGGGTTTTCTGCTTTAAGCTGCGAGTTTGTGAGTTATACCACGGAGTCAGGCACTTCTGATTTAAAGCTCTCTTTTTCAGAGGAGCTACAGCATCCAAAGCTGTCTTCAATGAGGATGTAAAACTATTGACGAGATACTCTATCTCACTTACAGAGTTTAGGTAGCTACTCTGCACTGTGCTGGTATATGGCATTAGAGAACATAAAGAAGGAATCATATCCTTAAACCTAGTTACAGCGCTTTCTGAAAGACTTCTAGTGTAATGAAACTTATTCCCCACTGCTGGGTAGTCCATCAGAGTAAATGTAAATGTTATTAGGAAATGATCAGACAGAAGGGAGTTTTCAGGGAATACTGTTAAGTCTTCAATTTCCATACCATAAGTCAGAACAAGATCTAAGATATGATTAAAGTGGTGGGTGGACTCATTTACATTTTGAGCAAAGCCAATTGAGTCTAATAATAGAATAAATGCAGTGTTTGAGGCTGTCATTCTCAGCATCTGTGTGGATGTTAAAATCGCCCACTATAATTATCTTATCTGAGCTAAGCACTAAGTCAGACAAAAGGTCTGAAAATTCACAGAGAAACTCACAGTAACGACCAGGTGGACGATAGATAATAACAAATAAAACTGGTTTTTGGGACTTCCAATTTGAATGGACAAGACTAAGAGTCAAGCTTTCAAATGAATTAAAGCTCTGTCTGGGTTTTTGATTAATTAATAAGCTGGAATGGAAGATTGCTGCTAATCCTCTGCCTCGGCTCGTGCTACGAGTGTTCTGGCAGTTAGTGTGACTTGGGGGTGTTGACTCATTTAAACTAACATATTCATCCTGCTGTAACCAGGTTTCTGTAAGGCAGAATAAATCAATATGTTGATCAATTATTATATCATTTACTAACAGGGACTTAGAAGAGAGAGACCTAATGTTTAATAGACCACATTTAACTGTTTTAGTCTGTGGTGCAGTTGAAGGTGCTATATTATTTTTTTCTTTTTGAATTTTTATGCTTAAATAGATTTTTACTGGTTATTGGTGGTCTGGGAGCAGGCACCGTCTCTACGGGGATGGGGTGCGGATCCGAGTCTCCAATTCGCCCAGCCTGGCCTCCAAAGCTACGAATAAGCTACACTTATTACAAGTACCATTACTGCTAAAGGAGGCCAAGGAATAAGTAAACATTTCACACCCAGAGCAGAAAAGTGCAGGAGAGATAGGACAAGTCGCCATGCTAAACCAGCTAAGAGCTAGTAGCTGCGCTAAGCTAGCAGTTTCCTAAAAACACACAAAGTGAATAATGTGTAAATAATTTAGAGGTGATTCAGCAGAGGGAGTGCTTTAGTTAAGGCACATGAAGATTACAATATGAAACAAATCGTTATCTAGTTATCTAGATCAATCTAACTGCGCAGATTAAACAGCTAACAGATACAGCAAAACACCACTGTGCTCCGGAACAGGAAGTGATACAATACCGCAGTGAGAGCCAACCACCAGTAGAGGTCAGTCAAGTCAAAAGAATCAATTTTTTCAAGCAAAGAAATTATCCACCTCTCTCTTACAAAACAGGAAGGACCTCCACTTTGAAGGGCGGATGACACTGCCCCAGGTTGCTGAATCACAGGATAGAGCTTGCAACAAAGACGTCTGCTGAGCCTGCAGCCTGATCTTCACAACATCCAGTGGTGTGACAAAGCCAGATGTGATGAGAACAAGTGATGACTGTTTTGTTTTTCTCTGCAGTAGTTTCAGGCGCTTACAAAGGGAGCTGACAAGCAGTTCCAAATCCACCAGTCCCTGGTGGTCATGGATGGAAAATGGAAGATGGTGAGCTAGCCGTCCACTGGATGAGCCTTCATCCTGCTCCAGAGACTGTAATGGATCTGGCATACTGCTGCGGTAACTACAAAACAATGAACTCTACACAGATGTGTGCAAGTGTGCCAGAAATGATTGTTGTAATATTACTGGGCACAATGCATTGAATGATTACAGTTATGATGAATCTGATGAGGATGGCAGCTATGGTGGAGTAACTTCTGACAGAAAATGCATGACTTCAGTGCATATATACTTTTCCCCAGAGAGTGTGTAGGTTATTTCGTCAATCGCTTGTGTAAGCAATAACTCAAAAACAATAAATGCTATCATCTTTTCACTCACTAAATTAAAATAATTTATACCATGATCAGTGAGAATTCCATGTCTAATTGGCGTGCATTATTTTCGTGTATACGCACACGTAGTTCGGCGAGTTAAGTCACTGTAATATCACTCCACTCTGGTTGTCACCATAGCAACACGCAAATCAGTTGGCGCAGATCAGCTGTGTTTTGACAGGTGAATGACAGCAATGCAATAAAACATGGATTTCCAAGTGAATTTTAATATTTATGGCCAAAATAAAACGTTTGAGTAATGGAAAGAGGAGGAGAGCAAACGAGAAGAACAGCAAAAACAACGACATAAAGATTGAACATCGGATGAACTGGACATGACTGAAGACGGGAAAGAAGAAGAGAACATGAAAAAAGTAACAAAATGGGCAGTCGCAATTTTAAGAGATTTTCTGAAGGAGAAGGGAAAACGTGCCGAATTAGAATTATCAGCAGCTGAACTCAATAGCATTTTGAGAGAATTTTACGCTTCCGTGCAGTCTCATGATGGAAAACATTACAGTGTAGCCAGTTTAATGTCTCTGAGATCAGCTCTTAACCATTTTTTCTCTCATTTCAACACCATAACCAATGTTGAATTGAAATCAAGCAACGCTGTGCTCAAATCTGCAATAAAGCGTTACAGAAAGTCTGAGAACGACAAGAGCTGCCACCATCCTAAAATAAGCGAGAGCGACATCCAAATGATAATACTTATGCATTTTTATCAAGTTCTATTAACTTAAATAAATATTTGTGTGTTAGCGCACTGTGTCGGACCATGGTATAAGCGGATTAAACAACGAGAAACCGTGCATTATACGCAAGGTTGGGTAGGATTACTTTGAATGAATATATATGGATTACATGTATGTATGTACATACATTTGGATTACTTGTAATCTGATTACTTTTGGATTACATTTCAAAGTAATCCTACCCAACCCTGATTATACGGTGTGAATGCACGATGCAGAGTCTAAAACACCACGCCGTGAAGCAGAGTAACACCACTCCGACATGCAGTGAACGCATCAGCTAGCAGCTTGTTTAGCCGTGCCGCTCTGATCGCTTCTGCTGCCTTTTATGATGAAATAATGCTGAATTTATGTGGAAATGTTTGTTGTACAAAAGCTTCAGATATCTGTTGCTGAGATAGATGATGACTGGATTGCAGTTTGAAGCAGAAACGAGGTGTTAATCAGTGAACCGCGTGATCGGGGGGACCGATTTTTAGGGGGACTGTTAGGTCAGCGACACTGGCAGTTGTTGGCATGTACAACTGAGTATCATCAACATAGCCGTGAAATGTAATCCCATAGCCTTGCAGTATGAACCCAAGGGGTGCTACATAAAGGGAGAAAAGCAGGGATCCTAAGATGGACCACTGTGGAACCCTGTATTTAATGGGAACAAGGTTTGAGGTGACATTATTGTACAGGACAAGGTGAGAGTGACTGGTTAGGTAGGACATCAACCACGCAAGGTCATTCCCAGCAATCCCAAAGTGATTCTCCTCCTGTCAAGTAGTATACGATTATCCACTGTATCAAACGTAGTGCTAAGATCTCACAGTAACAGAACTATTATTGGTGTCTGAATCCATTGCAAGCTGAACATCTTTACCACTTTAGTGAGAGCTATCTCTGGAATGGTGTGTTCTAAAAGCAGACTGTAGTGACTCAAAAGATTATTCTCAGTAAGGTGGTCCACGAGCTGCTGTGAAAGCAATTTTTCAAGAATTTTAGAGTGAAATGATAGGTTTGATATCCGCGGATAGTTTTTCAGAAGATGGGGGTCAAGATTAGATTTTCTTCAGTATTTATTTAATCACTGCAGTTTTAAAACATTTAGGAACAGATCCTGAGGTTAGTGACTGGATAATAATTTCCAGTACAGTTAGCCCAAGTGTAGGCCACAGGTCCTTAAACAGGTTGTGCTTTTTGCTAAAGTTACACGTTTTGTCAGCACACTCAGCGAAACAGTATAATTTGATGTGTCCTCTGGTGTTGGAACATAATAAAACACAGGTGAATGTACACCTACAGTCAGCACAGGGTGTGCGCATGCACTAGCATGTACAGTACATAGCTTTTGTTATGTCTGCCAAGGACACAAAAAAATTATCTTCATTTATTTATTTATTTATTTATTTGTCTGTCTGATAGCAGGATTACGTCAAAACTACTGCATGAATTTTGAGAAAATTTTCACCACAGATAGATATGAGGCCACAGAAGACTATATAATTTGTTATGGCTTCAGGTTTCTTTGACATCTAAAATTTGTTACTTTTTGTAAAATTCCTTTTGTTCTATTTTGTGTTTTCTCAAACAAAATATCTCACCATGACCTACGTATGGTACAGCCCTTTTTACTTCTCAGCTGGCTCCACGGTTCTGCTCTCCTACCATGTACTTGGCTCACCGTTTCTAGAAAGAGTGCAGAGGAGAACACAAAAATATTAATGTAAAAAACAGAATCTTGTCTTTCATGAGTGGGGTTCTCATTTAAAATACTTTTTACAATACTGCATATAGAACAGCTACATGCACATTTCGAGACATAAACAAGTGTGCAAGTAGAATTAACCCCTTAATGCCTATTGTCGCATATATGCTACAATATTTGACTCAAATATGCAACATACCAAATTGACCAGTATGCCTGTTGTCGCAAATGTGCAACATACCATTATTATTATTATAACATTATAACATAAATTATTACCAAAATACCAAAATTACTATTTATTTTTGTGCAAAAGTGTAATTAATAATCTCAACATTATTTACCATCTACTTAAAGGCAAAAACACACACAAAACATTTTTTTATATACAGCTATATAAATTCAGGCATTAAGGGGTTAAATGAAGATATGTGCAAGCTTTGATGGTCACATAGAAAAGACTGACAAGGAAAGACACTTTAAACAAGTGTAAAGAAACAACAACCTGTATCTGTAGCGCAGAGTGCATCAACAGCACATTCTGTGACACTTTAAAGCTGCAGTGTGCCAGATTTAGGGTTGTTTATTAGCAGAAATGGAATATAACATTCATAACCATCTGTTCATGACTGTTTGTACAACGGCTGAGTGGATCCTTGTCATTTGATTAGTGCTTTGTATGTCACATGACATGGATTATTCATCCCATTTGTGTTGCATTGCATTTACAGTACAATTTGGTTCCATTTAGAGTGCAAATATGGTTCCACACGTTTGGTACCATTGCACTCTCTCTCTCTCTCACACACACACACACACACACACACACACACACACACACACACACACACACACACACACACACACACACACACACACCTTTTTTTCGCTGCACTGAGGATGTACATAGTCTTTTTATGTAGTAGTAATACACGCACACAAGCGCCGACCCAGTTGTGTGAGCATGTGTGTGCTCAATGCGGACAATGACATAAGCGAGATGACGATTTGATTGAGCTAACTGACGGTGCTAATTCTTGTAACACACATATATACACACACACAAGAGCCACTCTGCTGTAAGCCATCTGGATGCATGAAGAGCGGTTCAGATGAAAAGCTGACATGATTTTTGGCTGGACTGAGGAACTACACAAAGTCTTTTTTTTTATAGAAGTCCAAAGTCAGTGCACTGCATCACTGGACTACACATCACAATTTGGACTTTAGCAGCAGTGGAACACCAAAATATAAGTCCCTTTTCAGTTGTTTATAAATTAATAAAATATATAATGCAAATAACAAGGTTCTATTTTAGCCGTTATATAAAACAAATAATGAATGTTTTTACATTCTTTCATTGGAACAATTATTTAATTCGGTGAAAGCTTTCACCTCATGAAATATTCGTACCACTGAACTCATAAATATTCATTACTTGTATAATAATTAATGGCAACAATGAATCCATGTGTTTTCATAAGCGTAGAATGAGGCCTTCATGTCCAATGGGAGCAGTCGCCCTCATGGAGCCTGCCATGTTGTATGACCACACTGATAGAGTAGCTCAAAAGGGACATAATTTGTCTTTTGCATTTTGCAATGCAGCCGTTAGACTGACGAATAAAGAACAGGAATCAGCAGTTGCTCCCCAATACCTCACCTTCTGGTTACTAGCGCAGGCTAAAACATTTGATACCCCTTATTTTTTGTAGCATATTGCTTATCACAAGACAAAGGAAGGGAGCATAAGTCCTCATCATCAAAGAAGTGAAAATGTGAAACAAAACAAAATTGTGACTGGCTGCACCATCTGCTACATCACCACTAGATGGCAATACATCCAACACACTGTAGCTTTAAATATAATAATTAGCGTTGATGAAGTGATATTTTCTCTTCAATTGAATACTTTATTTTCATTCTAAGGTTTGGTTTGTTGCACCAGTCATTGCTGCAAATGTGCAAACTTTGCGCTTATTTCTGGTGTTGTTTTTTTTTCAATCCACACCCAAGGTGTCAGTCAATCAATAATCTAAAGCAGCGGTTTTCAAAGTGTGGGAGAGTGAGCCCCCCCAGAGAACAAATGAATAGCTGTGTGCGTCCCCCGCGACACACATACACACAACATCTTCATGTGTTTTTTATTCTTTTACACATGTTAAACACATTTTAAATATATTTATGTGTTTTTAAGGAGCTGTCTATGCATTTACACATTTTACAGCCTTTGTAAACATTTTTATAAGAACTTTCTATTCTTTCACACATTTTACATGCTTTTCAAACATTTTAAATGTGTTTTTAAAAGTCTTTCTATTCTTCTATTTTTACCTTTTGTCATATTTTAAACATCATTTTTTTAACATTTAAACATCTCTGTGTGTTTTTAAATGTCTTTGACATAACTAACACATTTTAACATAAATATTAATTAAACTTTTATAAGATATTTAGTCTCCCATCTAGTATCACCTCTTGTTTACTGTGAGCAATGAGTAGTATACAAATAATAAATGTTTATAAGTTCAATGGTACGAATATTTCATGAGGTGAAAGGTGGAACATACCATTCAACTCATTGAATGGTATGTTCCACCTTTCACCAAATTAAATGTGTGTTCCGTTGAAAGAATGTAAAAACATTCGTTATTTGTTTTATATAATGGCTAAAATAGATCCTTGTCATTTGAGATTTTATTAATTTATAAACAACAGAAAAGGGACTTACATTTTGGTGTGTTCCACTGTGACGTGTAGTCCAGTGAAGCTGTGCACTGACTTCAGACTTCCATAAAAAAAAAAAGACTTTGTGTAGTTCCTCAGTCCAGCCAAAAATCACATCAGTGTTTCATGCGAACAGGTTGTCATGCATCCAGATGGCTTACAGCGGAGTGGATTTTGTGTGTGTGTGTGTGTGTAGCAGCGTCAGTTAGCTTAATCAAATCATCGTGCTGTTGTCCATGTGTGCGCGCACAGGGAACCTGGTCACACTTGTGCGTGCGTGTACAACAAAAAGACTGTCCTCAGTGCAACGAAAAAAAAAAGTCAGATGATGAGTCCAGCTTGCCTTTCTTTCTTCCTCCTCAAAGTCTCTAGGCTGCACAGTGGATTTGTTTTGTGTGTGTGTGAATTAGCAGCATCAGTTAGCTCAATCAAATCATTGTGTTGTTGTCCGTGTGCACGCGCACACGGAACCTGGTCACACTTGTGCGTGCGTGTACAACAAAAAGACTGTCCTCAGTGCAACGAAAAAAAAAAGTCAGATGAGTCCAGCTTGCCTTTCTTTCTTCCTCCTCAAAGCCTTCAGGCAGCACAGTGGATATGTTGTTTGTGTGTGTGTGTGAATTAGCAGCCTCAGTCAGCTCAATCAAATTATTTCTTGGGAGAGTCTTTGCTCCCCCCCCCCCCCGCACGCGTGTTGTGCGCGCACACACGCAACGTGCATGCGCACACAACATGTGCACCATCACGTGCACATGCATGCGTGTTGTGTGAGGGATCACATCTTTGCCCAATCACGTGCACGCACACGCGTTCTCACGTGCACGTGATCACGTGTGTGTGTGTGCGCACGAGGATGAGCGTGTGCGCCAGTGTGTACGCACGTGCACGTGAGAGTGCAATGGTACCAAATGTATGGAACCAAATTTACACTCTAAATGGAACCAAGCCGCACTCTAAATGCAATGCAACACAAATGGGATGAATTAATCCATGTCATGTGACACACAAAAGTACCAATCAAATGACAAGGATCCACTCAGCTGTTATATAAAGGACGATAAAGTCTTTGAGGCGCACAGGCAGCTGACGCGGGGATGCACTGTGGAGAGGAGCAAATGAAGCTTGTCCTCTACTTTCTTCTTTTTTTGGTTGCCCCAAACTCTGGCTTCTCACTAGCAGATTTACACACTAAAAATTTATTCATTTTGCTCCTGGCATGTTAGCTAACAATGTTTTCTTTTTCCTTTTTTCCCCCCCTTTCTTTTTTGTTGGTTAACAGTGTTTACAGTTATTCAAGAACTCCGGCGCCCCCCGGGGGGGGCAATCCCCACAGTTTGAAAACCACTGATCTAAAGGGATACTGGTCCTTTAGGCCATCTTCTAAAACTGCACTTTAATCTGACTGAAGAAGGCAGAATCCTGTCACTCAGGTAAGGAAAGCTTCTGTTTCTATCCCGCTGATTTGGATCCAGCGTTTCTCTGGGACGGAAAACAAAGCTCACACTGGATATGAGCCAATTCACAGATGAGCAGCTCAGAAAATGATCTTCAGCAATCATCAATCCAGCAATATTTCAGGAAGAGAAACTGACTGAAGCTTGTCTGGAACGCGCTCACTGCAAACCAAACAAACTGAGGTGTCGGGATATTTGCACTGAGCGTAGCAGTTGATCCAGGAGGAAACTGTGAATTGTACATTAGATTTAGCAATAGTTAAACATTTTTCTCTGTGATAAAATATCATCATATTATTATAATTGCAACATTTTAAAGGAAAACTGGTTTTTCGCAAAGATGACAGGATTCAATGTGCAAGCACACTGAGGGCAATACTGAACTGTTTCCTTTCATCTGAATGTAATCTCAGTAATCTCATGTCTGACTGCATGACTGTATCATTTTATCCCACGCCAACAGCACGCCGTGACTCCAGGTAATACATGACACTGGGAGAAATGGATTTCTCAAACTACATTTGTGGGCATTCATGGGTTAGGAGGAGATAAAAACAATGAAAATATAACTGTGCGGGAAAAAACAACATGTGCAGGCACAACTGTCAGTTCATTTATTCACAGGTCAAAGTAATGCAACCCAAAAGTTTTTTTTTTTTTATCTGCTTCTTCTTTAGACTCCAAGCACTTTTTTTCATGCCTTTGTTTTCTGACTAAATTGGTTCTGCTGTTGTGACTGATTTTTCACGCGTTTGTGTGAGGTTGCCCCTGGACCTCCCATGAATATGTCATTGTCGGCTTCTAACTTCAGTCACGTTGACCTGTACAAGGTCCATGGCAGTGTGCGTTCTGTTTTTCCCCAAAGCATCACACAAAGCAAATAACCTGGTATTTGCAGAAAAATCATAATTCATGAAGGCAGTCAAAGCCGAGCGCAGTGTTCCTTTGATTTGTCTCCATGCATGCAAGAAGGCTGATGTTTGTGCTGGTCTTTCTCGTGTGTCACACAGTATTGCATGCTATCACGCCTTTCCCCTCCCATACCATATACTTGTAATCTAATTTTATAAATTTCCCACAGAAGCGCACACACACACACACACACACACACACACACACACACACACACACACACACACACACACACACACACACACACACACACACACACACACACACACACACACACAAAACAAACCCTCTTGATAAACATTTCGGCTCCCGGGCTGACAGTAGGTATTCTGACCTCCTCCCCAATCTGTCCCTGGGTCACATCTCTTTCCTCTTAGTCCATGGGATAGAGCAGATATTGGTATCATCTGTGGAGACAAAGTCTCACTATATTTTTTTGATAGAGTGATGCCTATAGATAAGGAAAATGGGTGATAGCCTTTACAGATGAGTAGCTTTCTGGTATTTTTCAGCCAATGAACGTGGGAGCCCTCAATCAATTTGAAGACCGATTTTTTGGGGTAGCGTAAACTAAAATGACCATAACTTTGCAACAAATATATTGATTTTGATTAAATATTTGTGGAAAGGTTCGTTTAAGAGAGGTCTAGCAGATATTAGCAAATACATGTCGATTTCATAAGTATCTAGGGCATCGGGGTTAAAAGGTCACTTTTATTGCCTTGCCTAAAATCCGACTAGATGCCCATTAACAGTCCAGAAACTGCTGATTGTCGGCCAACCACTGATCCCCCCCCCCACTGGAAACCATAGTCCTGGAATGTCTACATTATTTTAACCCCACCTTACAGCATTTCTTTTGAATTTGAATGACTGACAACTAACGGAAAAGTGGCTTTACAAGAAACACCAGAAAAAGGAGGGAAAAAACCTCAACTCTACATGATAGGATGAAAAGCTCATCAACCAGGTCAGCTGCAGAAACACCTTTGGTGTCTTTCCCGAGTTTTGGGGGGTCAAATAATCTTTTAAAAGCAATAACATATTGATTGGACCAAGGAATCATGGGAAATCCCATGTGGCATGACCTACAGCTGCTGGCAGAGAGTGTTCCCGAGGCTTTACCCCTCCAGATTATACCCTATGGTTAAATTTGGGGATTTGTCCCATAAGCAATGAACATTGATGCATAGTCATCTAATCCACAAATCTAATACCTTTAGTCTGTCCCTTCCTATTCCTCCTCACCGGATTCCACATTCGAACAGTCTGAACAGTTTCATTCTCCTCTTGTGGTTTTTGGTTCTCACAAGTCTGCAGCTGGCACAAGTAGGTGCACTGCAAGCCATTTTGCAGACAAGGGCAGTCCTCTGGTACACATTTCCTCTTGCAGTGACACGTGAAAAGTTCCAGGACAGCATCAGATGTGAGCTGTCCATGCATCTAGTTAATCCCAAATGCTCCAGCAGTAGTCAAAGCCCAGCCATTGCCATTTGCTGGGGGAAAGTCAGGCATAGGCGCCAATGCCCTCCTCCATACTCCTGCTTGGTAATTAGCTCAATGTATGTGTTGTTTCAGACTGTCCTCACACGGAGGGAGAGTGCTGGAGTCAACCTCACCTCTCTTTGAAGGAAAGAGGTCATGGCGGAGAGTATTCACTTTGCATGTTTTCAAAGGAGCGGAGTACATGCAGCATGTGAATTCTTCTAGTTTACTGATCACTATTTCACCTGCATTCCACAATCTCCCAAGTTCTATGAAAGTCTCCATTGTCTCCTCATTCTTTCTCAGTAGTTTCAGTGGTCCAACTTTCTCACACCCAGAGAAAGCGCTCACAGAATCGCAGCCAGTATATGCATGAAACCCTATCAAGGCTTGTGACAATCTTTCACCCAAGGTTGCCCTCAGTTTCCTGATGTCCATGTATCTCATTGTAGTTTTAGTTCCCCTTTTCTGATAAAGAAAATGTCACATCAATGTCATTTGCAAATGCTGCAAAGGACAAAAACATTGGTGTCCTCGAATACAATTATGACTGACTTATATCCGCTCTGAGAAGTGTGCTTTGCATGCAGTCCTCTTGTGAAGTGTGCAGCTCATCAACTGGGGATGCTCCAGCTTGTTGATTCTCCAACGCTTCTCCCCACATGCAACAAAAAATGTCCTGTCACCAACCATTGCCTTGCTCTCATATGACTTCCATTCTTCTGTGATGAACTCGATCAGCATCGTCTTGTTTTGAGCCTCAGAAAGGAAACTTCTCCACTGTCTGACTCTGATCCTATGACCCCCCTATAATATTTCTGAAGCTCATGCCTGACCCAGAGCCTCTGTTCGCACGTTCTGCATCCTTGATGGAAGATTCTTGATAAACGTCAAAGGCAACATCAACTCTGTTCAACTCCATTCTTGCAATGGCATCCTAGCCATACTCCAAGAAATCAAACTGTTGGGGAAAGGTAGTCTACCCTTTCCCCCACAATGAAATGTGAAAATAAATCACCTTTTAACTGATAACTAGAACAGCACTGCATGTTGCTCAGGGTGACAGAGTTAATGATTGCTCCCTCTCAGTGCAGCACATGGGATGAAATGAACATGGCCATACAGCTCAGAATTTGTCTTTTAAACTCAAACTTTTTGCCTTTAAATGTACAATGTGCATCATCTATGTGTTCAAGAGATGTTCAAGGTGTTCAAGAGATGAAACTTCAATCAATGGGTCAGTCTCCTCCATTTCGCTACATTTAACCCCCATTTTGTTATTATCAGTTCCATTTCGCTTAAAAATAATGAAATAAAATTCATTAATTGAATCATATGTAATCATATTTGGAATCAGTCTGGGTCAGTCTGCTCCATTTCATTACGTTTTACCCCTGTTTTGTTATAGTCCCCATTTCACTTAAAAATAATGAAATAAAAGTAATTAAGTGAATTATATTTAGTCATATTTGGAGTCAGTCTGCTCCATTTCATTACTTTTTACCCTCATTTGGTGATTATTAGGCTCCATTTCGCCCCATTTCATCCATTTTGTATTTATTACAGCTGAGCACCTGGCACACTCCAGTTTAAAGGTAATGACAGGCATCATTCTGATTGGTTGACATCATGTTCCGGTTGCAAACCCCCGTGTAAGTCCGGTGTCCCATTGAGATGAGGTGCATCGTGCTACTGCGCATGCGCATATTGCTCTACTCCGGACTTGAAGACATCACCCGTGGAGATGAGGCAACTGCACATGTGGAGATGATGTAACTGCACATGTGCACTGTTTTTATCTTGTTTTTTCTGTCAAAGGTTTTTTAATTAATTGTATTCTGTGTATTTATAGCTTAGTAAGCAAAACATTTTCTGTATTTTACGTTAGGAGCATAAATGTATGTATATGCATATTTTGCCTGTCGAAATAAGCTAACTCCAGGTTAAAAATACTTATCGTTTTATAGTGAGTAGATTTTATACATTACTACGTTCGGATGAACAATTTATACATTTACTTGCCCATCAAAATAAGCGGACTTTGTCAAGCAATTTTTTCAGTGCACACATATGCAGTTACGCGAGGAACCTCATCTCGACAGAACAGGCGGCCCATTGCGCACCCAGTGTCTGGTATTGGGTCGGTGTTTTCCGAAGCATAAATGGCAGGTGCCCACTCCGCCCCCGCTGTCCCCGAGCTGCTCCCGCCCCTGCAGCCTTTCTGTCCGGTAGGATGGGACCAGCAGCAGCAGCAGCCGCCGCCGCCACATATCCGTGCACGTCTGACCGCTGCTCCACTTCCTGGACGGAGGAAAGAATGGGACATTTCCAGCTCCACTTTTTCTTTTGTGCACACTGACGCCGCGGATGAAACCATTTGACGGCGGCCACGTGCAGTCAATAGAATCCGATCACTTTGGTCGCGGTTAAACAGAGCGACTGATCGATCCCCGCTGGACTTCGGGAATGTCGCTGCGTGGAAGCCCGCTGCAGGCGCGGTGGAGTCAGACACGTTACGAGCCGCTCTCGCACAGACGTGGTGCGCACAACGGTTTTATTCCTCGAAGCTGAAGCCTGTTCTCGGACCGGAGGCGAACAGATTCCTGTTTTTTTTTTTTTTTTAATTAAATAAACACTCTGCTGTCTTTACCGTTATAACTTTGATGCGCTGCGTTCGCGGACACTTTGTTCGAACTGAGGTCGTGTACATGTGATTTTTTTTTTTTCCTTTTCCTCCCCTAAGAAGAAGAAAAAGAGACTAAAAACTTTGTCACTCGTTGCCTTCTTGTTGCTCCCTCGATGAGTATTCTAACATGCAGAGAATGCGGGAACCGAGTTGCTGGTGGATTTTATCTTTAATGTTTTTAACCTTGCCCGAACACAAAGACTGTCATCCTGGTAAGTACTTACAACATGGACTCGCTGCAGCTGCTTGTTCTCAAAATGTTTTCCCATCACAACCACGGACATAAAAAGGAAAGTCCCCGAATAAAGAGATGTTTTAAAGGCAGGGTTTAGCCTGTTACAGGGCCGAGCCGTGCTAAACACCAACTCCTACAATTCCTGAGTGAGTTGCGGACACTAGAGGTGGGCGGATCGATCCTAATATCGATAATATCAGTATCAACGCTGGTATTGATACTGAATGATCCTCGTGTAAAAAGATCAATACTCAAGCTCTGCGCATGCAGATTCATCAAAGTCTACTCTCTGTAAGAGCAGAGCTGCGCTGTGTCACACAACATGGAGCAGAGCACCCTTGTATTGTGGTTTGTCAGCCCTCTACCTCAGGAGATTTTGCTTTAAGTTGTGCTGAGTGATATTTTTTAAAACAAAAATGTTGATTGTGATAATAAAGTATTTTGTTGTCACGTGCAATGTTTGGTGAAATTCTATCCTAGGTTTTTTGGATCTATGAAACTTCTATCGCCCACCTCTAGTGGACACATTTTGTCTTCTGTGTCTTTTTCCCCCATTTAGGGTCCACGTGGGTGTGGAATTTGCCAGGATTCCAAGTGTCATTTTTTTTCCATGTTTTAGACTTGGATGTGGGTGTAGATACAGTGTGTGACAGTGCTGTTGTTTCACAGATAGATGTACGAGTGATTAATGGAGCTCAAATGTAGTGCATGGAAAACGGCTAGACTGAAAGGTGCAGGAGGCTTCTCAGTCCAGCCCAGAAGAAGTGGATTTATGATATATTGGGCAACTGGTGCCCCGGGGGCTGGATACAGCTGTCACCTTTCAGAGCAGGTTTCAGAAGTCAACAGGGGTGAAAGTAAGATTAAGTTCTTGCAGGAGCTACTCAAGTTTTTTTGTTGCTCCTGCGCTCACATTAAGGACTGCTGTTTTCTGACTTTCAGATTCTTAAATTCAGTGCACGTCCTTGAGTGCATGATATATGCTGTTAGACATCTAAGAAAATTTATGTCAAAACATTTATTTTCAGGTAAAGTGCAAACATAATTTGTTGGGAAATGATATCAGAACAACAACTTTAACATCATTAAACAATGCAACAATCTGTTATTTTTTTCTGAAAATCACAGAGAAAGGGAAAATGCATTGCTGATGGCCCAAAGTAATGCTAGTGCAGGCTTTTTGATTGTTTCTAGGGTCCTGCTAATGCTTTTTATATAACGGCTGAGTGGATCCTTGTCATTTGATTGGTGCTTTGTATGTCAAATGACATGGAGTATTCGTCCTATTTGTTTTCCATTGCATTTCGAGTGCAAATTTGGTTCCATATGTTTGGTGCAAGTGCACGCTGTGCGCGCACACACACACAAAACGCGCGTGCGCACACAAAACAAATCCACTGCGCTGTCTGGATGCTGTTAGAATGAAAAGCTGGACTATTTCTGATGTGATTTTTTTTTTGGCTGCACTGAGGATGTACACAGTCTTTTTTTTGTATTACACAAGCACTGTCCCTGGTTGTGAGAGCGCACGGGACAACGATGCAAGGGAGATGATGATTTGATTTGGCTAACAGTGCTAATTCTTGTAACACACATACACACACAAAATGCACTCTGCTGTAAGCCATCTGGATGCATGAAGAGCTGTTCAGATGAAAAGCTGAAATGCTGACGTGATTTTTGGCTGGACTGAGGAACTACACAAAGTCGTGTGGGTTTTTTTTTTTTTTTTTGAAGTCCGAAGTCAGTGCACAGCATCGCCGGATTACATGTCACTATTTGGACTTTAGCAATAGTGGAACACCAAAATGTAAGTCCCTTTTCTGTTGTTTATAAATTAATGAAATATCGAATGACAAGGATCTATTTTAGCCGTTATATAAAACAAATAATGAATGATTTTACATTCTTTCAATGGAAAGAATATTTAATTTGGTGAAAGCTGGAACATACCATTCAACTCAGCTTCGCCTCTTTGACTGGTTTATTCCAGCTTTCGCCTCATGAAATATTTGTACCATTGAACTCATAAACTTTCATTATTTGTATATTATTTGAATACACAAACAGAGAAAACACTATACGGCACTGTGTCTCAGTAATAAGGTATAACACTTTGTACTATACATAAACAAGGATGATAATTAGGGATGAGCGAGTACATCACTATCTGTATCTGTTCAACCATCTAAATTATCTGTACCTGTACTCGTAGTGGGCGTGGTTTAACCCGAAATGGCTCGGGCTTAAGTCAGTACATTAAGTCTGAAATTGATATGGATTGATCAGAAGTTGCCATATATGTTGTTTATTTGAAAACTATTTACACAACACCAGCCTCAAAACTGAGATTCAGTTCAATGTTTTTGATCACAATAGTAAAGGAACTATTTACAGAACAAGTTTTTCTGAACTCAGAACATGAATATTCTTAAGTCTATGAATGAATATTTACAGAACAGCCTCAGAATTGAGATTCAATGTTTTTGATCACAATAGTAAAGGAACTATTTATAGAACAAGTTTTGTTTTATATAAACTCAGATCATGAATATTAAGTGTATGAATGAATTGACATTCAATGTAGTAGGAAATTCTGAACTACTAAGTATGTATGAACAAGAGTTGTCACACACAATTTAACTTCCTTTTTTTAAATTTTGTGATCAAACTGTGATTTTTTTTTCTCAATTATTTATTTATTTTTACCACCTAACATTCTTGGCATTTTTCCCCACACAAAGTTAAACAGTATTGATTAAGGTGTGTGTGTGTGTGTGTGACTGTGTGAGAGGGAGTGAGAGAGGTTGTTCGACTGCACCAATATATTTTAATGAACTGCAGTGAGAAAGTGTCAGATACTGCATGCAGACATATTCAATAAAACATATTACTATAGGCTACTTTATCTGTTCAGCTATATGTGTGTAAGTGGTCTGTAAGACTGTTTATTTTTTAACCCTCTGGGGCTGATGCCGTATACAACGGCTAAGACAAAGCTTTACTAAATTATAAATAACTTTTTAATGCTATGAGATAG